>NC_056734.1:767972824-767994674 GCF_019279795.1 Protopterus annectens | reverse complement strand
TTATATTTATCTCTTTCTAGCTGGATCCACCTCCCTCCTTCTTTAATAAAAATTTTTTATAAAGGGAAAACATTCCCCTTTGCTGAGTGCCACCCTTCCCTCCAATCTTTATACAAATGAGTCTTTTATTAAAAAATGATCTTTATTGGGAGCTGAGTCCACCCCTTTTCTAATCTTTAATACAAATGAGTCCTTTATTTGAGATGACCATTCCCTTTATTGTGAGCTGATCCCCCTGTCCCTCCCATATAAAGAGTCCTTTATTTGAGATGATGCATCCTTCATTTCTGAGCTGATCCCCCTGTCTCCCAACTTTAATACAAATGACTCCCATATTTAAAACTCTTTGGGGTCCACCTTCCCCAATCTTTATACAAATGACCTTTATTAAATGAGATTTCCCCTTTGGGCTGTACCTCCTCCTTTTTTAATAAAAATTTTCTTTTAAAAGATGAGTTTCCCCCTTTTTCTGATCTTCCCCGCTCTTAATTTTTTCAAATTTTTTAAGATAAGGGCCTCTATTTGGCTGGTCCCAATTCCCTCTATTTAATACAAGTCCCCTATTATAAGATGCTCATCCTTTTCTGCTTCCCCTTCTTTTTTAATACAAAAAGACTATTTTAAATTCCTCTCTTCCTTGATAACCTTCCTTTATTCTTAACAAAAGGGCTCTTTTAAAAGATGAGTCCTATGTGAGCTGGGCCCCCTCTCCAATTTAATAAATGGTCTTTTTTAAAATGAGTCCTCTATTGCTGGGTTTTCCCCACCGGGCCCCCTTTTTAATAAAAAATTTTTTTATAGAAATTCCTCTATTTGCTGGGTTTTCCCCACTGGTCCCCCCTTTTATAAAAATCCCTTTTTTAGAGTGCATTCCTTTGCTGGATTCCACATGCCCCCCTTATCTTTAAAAATGATCCTTATTGAGAGCTGATTTCCCTTTTTGTGCTATTTCCCATTCCCATCTTTAAAACTCCCCTTTATAGAATGATTCCCTTCCTTTGTGGCTTCCCCTTCCCCTTATCTTAATACAAATTCTCTTTATGAAGGCTCTTCCTCTTTTTGGGGTGATCCAACCTTTCCCCCTATATAATCAACCTCTCTTTAATGAGGGGTCTTCCTCCATTCTATCCCACTGGTCCCCATTTTATAAAATTCTCTTTTAGAAACTGCTTTCCCCTTATTCTGGATGTCCCCAAACCCCTCCCTTTTTTATAATCATTCTTCATTTAATTTAGTACCATTCCCTTTATTTGCTAGTCCAACCTTCCTACTTTTCAAACATCGTTATAGTATGAGATGACTGCATTTCTCTCATTGCTGGAGCTGAGTCCACACCTGTCCCTCCTATATCTTTAATACAAAATGAGTCTCTTTATAGTATGAGATGACTGCATTCCTCTCATTGCTGGAGCTGAGTCCACACCTGTCCCTCCTATATCTTTAATACAAAATGAGTCTCTTTATAGTATGAGATGACTGCATTCCTCTCATTGCTGGAGCTGAGTCCACACCTGTCCCTCCTATATCTTTAATACAAAATGAGTCTCTTTATAGTATGAGATGACTGCATTCCTCTCATTGCTGGAGCTGAGTCCACACCTGTCCCTCCTATATCTTTAATACAAAACGAGTCTCTTTATAGTATGAGATGACTGCATTCCTCTCATTGCTGGAGCTGAGTCCACACCTGTCCCTCCTATATCTTTAATACAAAATGAGTCTCTTTATAGTATGAGATGACTGCATTCCTCTCATTGCTGGAGCTGAGTCCACACCTGTCCCTCCTATATCTTTAATACAAAATGAGTCTCTTTATAGTATGAGATGGCTGCATTCCTCTCATTGCTGGAGCTGAGTCCACACCTGTCCCTCCTATATCTTTAATACAAAACGAGTCTCTTTATAGTATGAGATGACTGCATTCCTCTCATTGCTGGAGCTGAGTCCACACCTGTCCCTCCTATATCTTTAATACAAAATGAGTCTCGTTATAGTATGAGATGACTGCATTCCTCTCATTGCTGGAGCTGAGTCCACACCTGTCCCTCCTATATCTTTAATACAAAACGAGTCTCTTTATAGTATGAGATGGCTGCATTCCTCTCATTGCTGGAGCTGAGTCCACACCTGTCCCTCCTATATCTTTAATACAAAATGAGTCTCTTTATAGTATGAGATGGCTGCATTCCTCTCTCATTGCTGGAGCTGAGTCCACACCTGTCCCTCCTATATCTTTAATACAAAATGAGTCTCTTTATAGTATGAGATGGCTGCATTCCTCTCATTGCTGGAGCTGAGTCCACACCTGTCCCTCCTATATCTTTAATACAAAATGAGTCTCGTTATAGTATGAGATGACTGCATTCCTCTCATTGCTGGAGCTGAGTCCACACCTGTCCCTCCTATATCTTTAATACAAAATGAGTCTCGTTATAGTATGAGATGACTGCATTCCTCTCATTGCTGGAGCTGAGTCCACACCTGTCCCTCCTATATCTTTAATACAAAATGAGTCTCTTTATAGTATGAGATGACTGCATTCCTCTCATTGCTGGAGCTGAGTCCACACCTGTCCCTCCTATATCTTTAATACAAAATGAGTCTCTTTATAGTATGAGATGGCTGCATTCCTCTCATTGCTGGAGCTGAGTCCACACCTGTCCCTCCTATATCTTTAATGCAAAATGAGTCTCGTTATAGTATGAGATGACTGCATTCCTCTCATTGCTGGAGCTGAGTCCACACCTGTCCCTCCTATATCTTTAATGCAAAACGAGTCTCGTTATAGCATGCGCTGACTGCATTCCTCTCATTGCTGGAGCTGAGTCCACACCTGTCCCTCCTATATCTTTAATACAAAATGAGTCTCGTTATAGTATGAGATGGCTGCATTCCTCTCATTGCTGGAGCTGAGTCCACACCTGTCCCTCCTATATCTTTAATACAAAACGAGTCTCTTTATAGTATGAGATGGCTGCATTCCTCTCATTGCTGGAGCTGAGTCCACACCTGTCCCTCCTATATCTTTAATACAAAATGAGTCTCTTTATAGTATGAGATGACTGCATTCCTCTCATTGCTGGAGCTGAGTCCACACCTGTCCCTCCTATATCTTTAATACAAAATGAGTCTCTTTATAGTATGAGATGGCTGCATTCCTCTCATTGCTGGAGCTGAGTCCACACCTGTCCCTCCTATATCTTTAATACAAAATGAGTCTCTTTATAGTATGAGATGACTGCATTCCTCTCATTGCTGGAGCTGAGTCCACACCTGTCCCTCCTATATCTTTAATACAAAATGAGTCTCGTTATAGTATGAGATGACTGCATTCCTCTCATTGCTGGAGCTGAGTCCACACCTGTCCCTCCTATATCTTTAATACAAAATGAGTCTCTTTATAGTATGAGATGACTGCATTCCTCTCATTGCTGGAGCTGAGTCCACACCTGTCCCTCCTATATCTTTAATACAAAATGAGTCTCGTTATAGTATGAGATGACTGCATTCCTCTCATTGCTGGAGCTGAGTCCACACCTGTCCCTCCTATATCTTTAATACAAAATGAGTCTCGTTATAGTATGAGATGGCTGCATTCCTCTCATTGCTGGAGCTGAGTCCACACCTGTCCCTCCTATATCTTTAATACAAAATGAGTCTCTTTATAGTATGAGATGACTGCATTCCTCTCATTGCTGGAGCTGAGTCCACACCTGTCCCTCCTATATCTTTAATACAAAACGAGTCTCTTTATAGTATGAGATGACTGCATTCCTCTCATTGCTGGAGCTGAGTCCACACCTGTCCCTCCTATATCTTTAATACAAAATGAGTCTCTTTATAGTATGAGATGGCTGCATTCCTCTCATTGCTGGAGCTGAGTCCACACCTGTCCCTCCTATATCTTTAATACAAAATGAGTCTCGTTATAGTATGAGATGGCTGCATTCCTCTCATTGCTGGAGCTGAGTCCACACCTGTCCCTCCTATATCTTTAATACAAAATGAGTCTCTTTATAGTATGAGATGACTGCATTCCTCTCATTGCTGGAGCTGAGTCCACACCTGTCCCTCCTATATCTTTAATACAAAATGAGTCTCTTTATAGTATGAGATGGCTGCATTCCTCTCATTGCTGGAGCTGAGTCCACACCTGTCCCTCCTATATCTTTAATACAAAACGAGTCTCTTTATAGTATGAGATGGCTGCATTCCTCTCATTGCTGGAGCTGAGTCCACACCTGTCCCTCCTATATCTTTAATACAAAACGAGTCTCTTTATAGTATGAGATGGCTGCATTCCTCTCATTGCTGGAGCTGAGTCCACACCTGTCCCTCCTATATCTTTAATACAAAATGAGTCTCTTTATAGTATGAGATGACTGCATTCCTCTCATTGCTGGAGCTGAGTCCACACCTGTCCCTCCTATATCTTTAATACAAAACGAGTCTCTTTATAGTATGAGATGACTGCATTCCTCTCATTGCTGGAGCTGAGTCCACACCTGTCCCTCCTATATCTTTAATACAAAATGAGTCTCTTTATAGTATGAGATGACTGCATTCCTCTCATTGCTGGAGCTGAGTCCACACCTGTCCCTCCTATATCTTTAATACAAAATGAGTCTCTTTATAGTATGAGATGACTGCATTCCTCTCATTGCTGGAGCTGAGTCCACACCTGTCCCTCCTATATCTTTAATACAAAATGAGTCTCGTTATAGTATGAGATGACTGCATTCCTCTCATTGCTGGAGCTGAGTCCACACCTGTCCCTCCTATATCTTTAATACAAAACGAGTCTCTTTATAGTATGAGATGACTGCATTCCTCTCATTGCTAGAGCTGAGTCCACACCTGTCCCTCCTATATCTTTAATACAAAATGAGTCTCGTTATAGTATGAGATGACTGCATTCCTCTCATTGCTGGAGCTGAGTCCACACCTGTCCCTCCTATATCTTTAATACAAAATGAGTCTCTTTATAGTATGAGATGGCTGCATTCCTCTCATTGCTGGAGCTGAGTCCACACCTGTCCCTCCTATATCTTTAATACAAAATGAGTCTCTTTATAGTATGAGATGGCTGCATTCCTCTCATTGCTGGAGCTGAGTCCACACCTGTCCCTCCTATATCTTTAATACAAAACGAGTCTCTTTATAGTATGAGATGGCTGCATTCCTCTCATTGCTGGAGCTGAGTCCACACCTGTCCCTCCTCTTTCTTTAATACAAAATGAGTCTCTTTATAGTATGAGATGACTGCATTCCTCTCATTGCTGGAGCTGAGTCCACGCCTGTCCCTCCTATATCTTTAATACAAAATGAGTCTCGTTATAGTATGAGATGACTGCATTCCTCTCATTGCTGGAGCTGAGTCCACACCTGTCCCTCCTATTTCTTTAATACAAAATGAGTCTCTTTATAGTATGAGATGGCTGCATTCCTCTCATTGCTGGAGCTGAGTCCACACCTGTCCCTCCTATATCTTTAATACAAAACGAGTCTTTTTATAGTATGAGATGACTGCATTCCTCCCATTGCTATAGCACAGTTCATACCTGTCCCTCTTTACCATTCCTACAAATCATACTGTAGCTCTCACTCCTTGATCTGTCTCATCTTATGCACCTCTTCTTGCTGCTCTCCTATCTTCTCTTTCCTCTCCAGCTTTGATTATTGACTTCTGCATTGCTGCTTGTCCCCTCTGTATCTCTTTGACTGAGTACTCCTCTCCGCTCACTTGTCTCCTGCTCCCCTCAGTGTCCTGCATGGTCACCTCTCTCTCTGAATCCTGTTTCAGTTCTTCTACTTTCACTTCCATCACTTTTTAATCATTATTGGCCTAGCTTCCCTTGAAAGAGGAGTTTCAGTGATTGACTACTGGCAAGCTAAAATGGTCGCAACACTAAATTGCCTTACATTTCCTATGATACGTCCTTCCTTTAATATTAAGAAATTGTAACTATTTGAAATGTTGAAAACCCTCAAGAACGACCTCTGAAAGATATACTATGTCCAAGATGACCATTACTTGGAATACTCCCTTTTATCTGAGGTGTAGCAATCTTGGGCTTAACATATATACCTCTACATTTTATATATATATATATATATATATAGATCTACATGGGAAGTATAGGCTGCAGAAAGAAGGTTAAAGGAAAAGTGTAATGTTTGAGATGATATTTCAACAGGGAGCCTTAAGAAACATATAATGTATACACACACACACACACACACACACACACACATATATATATATATATATATATATATATACACAGAGAGAAATGTATGTGTGTGTGTATATATATATATATATATATATATATATATATATATATATTTATATATATATACGTATGTATATGTGTGTGTATGTGTATATATATATATATCTATATATATATATATATATATATATATATATATGTATGTATATATATATATATATATATATATATATATATATATATATATATGGGTCTACCTGACATGGTCGACAGTTTATTTGGTCGACAGTTCATTTGATCGACAAGCATTTTAGGTGGGGCTTCCACACCTCCAATGTGGGGCTGTGTCCCCCCACACCCCCCTAACTATATATATCAACTCCAGGGTTGCACAACATTGGGGAAGGGGGCAAATCTGCTTGTCGACAAAATTAACTGTCGACCAAATGAGTGTCGATCATATGAACTGTCGACCATGTGAAGGGGACCCATATATATATATATATATATATATATATATATATATATATATATATATATGTATACACACAAAGACCCATTAGCATATACCATCAGATGGCCATGAGGCAGGAGGTGTTCTCAAATGTTTATATATTTTCGAACAAACATAGAATACCTGTGGTTTAGGATCTCTTACAATAAATTCATTCATCACGGTATATAAAATTACCTTACTGTCAAACCATGACACTACAGAATTTTTATAATTATTATCAAATATGGGTTGAACTGGAAATGGCACTGCATGTTTACATTCCATATGAGGGTACTTTGAAGATGTATAGTACTGGTGGTATTATTCCAACTTATTTTGTACTGAGTTTAATAACTGATTATTGGAACTTATAAAGCTGGATTTAACTACAGAACTTTTTTATTATTTTTAAAGGGACTGTTGTTTTTAATGGAGGAGAAAAGTGACTGATGTGGATTTCATATCCCATTACACTGATTTATTTGCAATGTACTTTGAACATATTCATTGGCCAGTTTTAATGAGTGACAATTTTTCTCGCTCAGTTTTGAACAGGAAATTTAATTTTGGTTTCAGGAGGACAAGAAACCTAGTGGAATATTTTTAGTTAAACAGGTGAAATGTATTCAGCAGTCCAGTCTGTTCCATATTATCAATGTAAATTCTGTGTGCAGGTGTGTGAAGTAGGCATTTTTCATCTTCTAATTTCTGTAAAAGTACCAATATTCATCATTTAATTATATGTGATACCATGTATATAATCTTCTTTGTACAGTGTACATGTGATGGATTCTTTGCAGGGCAAACTAAATATTTGTTTAAAGAAAGAAGTTCTGATCATTTCAGTGCCATGAGGTGGAAAAGTGAAGAAACTGTCTTATTTAACACATGAAGATTGATATGAAGGTTAGGTTTGCATTTATAGGTTATTCTAGATAGACTATTTTAGCTAGGATTTTTTTCTGATAATACTGATCATTCTTTGAGATGTTTTATTTAATCATGGACTTAATGATATATTGTGAGAAAAATATTCTGTTCTTTATATTATTTTTATAGTTTTTAATTGTAAACAGCAGTGGTTGTACAAGATGACACAGTCATGGTTAATGAAACATATAACCATATTGTGTGAATTGCATGAATTACACTACACCAAAGAAGCTGTTATTATGAAATGACACCCACTTGTATCTTTTGGCTCCTTAATAAATTATAGTTTTAAATTAAAACAAGTCCTAACTATGCTATTTGTAGATCAAGAATATTCCTGCAGTAAACATTATGCATTAAAGGACCTAAGAGAATGTCTATTAAGTTATTCAGCACTGCTGAATTAGTAAGTTTATATAAAAAATGATTTGTTGGGCAGCCGCAGTGGTGCAGTGGTTAGTGTTGCTGCCTCACAGCAAGAGGTTTTCCAGTTCGATTCTTGGCTGGGGTGCCTTCTGTGTGGAGTCTGCATGTCCTCCCTGTGGTTGCTTGGGTTTCCTCCGGGTGCTCCAGTTTCCTCCCACATCCCAAAGACATGCAGTAGGTGGACTGGATACTCTAAATTGGCTCTAGGTGTGAATGTGTGCATGTGTGTGTGCCTTCTGTGGAAGGTTGGGCACTGGGCTGGCAACTCAACACCATAAAAAACTCCACTGCCAATCATGAATGGACAGATGATCCGCTAAGGTGACCCCTAACCGGGAAAAGCTGAAAGAAGAAGATATAAAAAATTATTTGTTGTATCGGGGCCACAAGCAATAAATTGTAACAAAGAATTACAACAATTTATTACGACTCATTTTTCCACACAGTGAAAATAGTTAAATACAGATAATAAAGGAGAGTTTTTGAGTTATTCCTTGGTTTAAATAGGAAAGCAAGAAGAGATCCTGTAAACTATAAATACAATCTAGATACGTGAACAGTGCTTGTGAATCTGAAAGTGATATATTAAATGATTATCCAAAACTATACAGAAATGCTGAATACAGTCTCTTGATTCAAGGGTAAAACCATCAAGATTTTTTATTTTATCCTGAGGTGGATAATACAAAATGACATAGCTTGAACTTTAGACATAAGTATGAATGGTCCACATTCCTCTGGACCTTTATACAAGAGTATAAAATATGCCTGCAAAGCTACTATTACATTAGTTACAGTCTAGTGGACATAATAAAATGGTGTCTTCTGCATAAGTTATTTTCAAATGATAAGCTAACTTAGTACTAAACTTAAAGATAACTTTAAACAATAAAAGACACTTGCTGTAAAGTTGAGGATCCACCAGTTCTGCACCAGTGAAGAAGAAACTTCTAATCTACTCTAGTAACGTTATGCTTACCCTGCAAGTAAAATCTAACTAGCACTAAACCACGTATATCAACTCCTAACTTTCCTAGTGCTCACATTATATTTTTGCATTATCAAAAGCCTTAGCTGAGTTTATAAATAAAGCCACTCAGGGTTTGACTTATCTTAGGCTTGGTAAACTTGCATAAGGAGTCTCAAAAGTAGTTGAACAGGTAAATCTGCCTCTACAACATTCATGCTTGATATACCAGAAAGAATTATAGTCATTTCTACATAGTCCCAGTTATTAAGGTGGCAATGATACCTAAAATAAGAGTGATAAAACAATAGGCCAATAGCTTTTTAGTGATTGCTTACAACATTTTTCATACTGCATAAATATCACAGATGTTTTCCAGTAAGAGTGAGCTTTTTCCCCACATAACAATTGAGTTACACAGATTTGCAATTGGCCATATTAAAAAGTCAGCTTACGAATTTCCATCAGACAGCTTTACTTGTGTCCACATTTGACTTTTAAATGTGGTAGAATAAATTAGACTCAGGGAACAACACTCCTTAATATCTAACTTGACTATGATACTATTACCTGAGGCATGAAAAGATATGAAACTTTATGGCAAATAAAACTTGTTCTATAAATATATTTCTGCCACCCGTTTTATAAGGTGTTTATTACAGTATATTTTCTTTTGTATAACATTATAGTTATATGCTTTTAAAATATTTGCTTCCTCATTTTTACTTTTCTAGTAACATCCTTCACAAAGTCTCTCAACCTCCTTCTGTTTCTTTCTTCTTATATCAATAAGAGAAGTTAACTCACGAGTAGCCTTTTTTCAAGACATTATTAAATATTATCAGTACAAAATTGGTACTCCATGCAAAATAATGTTGATGATCAAAATAATTGAAAGCAAAACAAACTTTCTTTTGATGCAACCTCTTAAAACTTTTGATTACAGTCTTTCTGTGTACATGAACACCCAAATATATCCAATTCATCAGCTGTCTCTTGCTGAAGGAGAGAGATTGTGTGACGATGGATTGATGGAGACAGCCCTGTATATGGAATTCAGATTATTCACCTGCCAATATGATTGTGTAGTCTCAAAGTTAACATATTTACTTAACAAACCATGTTTAAGATACTGTTTTCCATGTATTGAAGGGGCAGAGGGTTACAAAAAAGACTTTCCTGACAGGATTTCTTATGATGCTGGTGATATCACTTAATCAAAGATTTGATCTCAGTGAAATGTACAGGAGAAGATTTCAATGAGATTGTTGAATTAGAGGGTCATTTCCTAGTGAGTTACCTCTCTTCAAAATTGCCACAAAAGAAATAGATGAAGCTCAAAATTCTTATTTATGATTTTCTTTGATGTTAACACTGTTTAACTCACTCTGACTGATAACAAGTAATTGATCTCGCTGCTAATCATGTACAGCTCTCTGTCTTTTATACATTCTAAGTACATTCAGTTAAAAGTCTTTAGTTAAAGCATGAAACCTTGCTAGGATTAGAAAGTTTCTGCTCTAATTCTAAATAAGAAATATATAGTAATATGTCATCCTCAAGGAATAACAAATTATATAGTTAGAGTCAGTAATGGTTAAGCAATTTTAATTGGAATTCATATAATTTAATACTTTGTTTAATAATAATGACCCCAGGGAGAAGCAAATGCCAGTTACTAATAATAATAATGATCCTAGAGGGTAGAAAATACCAGTTAGCATGAAAGTATCTTAATTAAAGCATAAGCCAAATGTGGTAATGCTAAATGCTTCAACATTGTGGTGGTCCACTTGGACATGGAAAACTTAAAACCTTTCCTAATAAGAATGTTTCCTGTCCACACAGCCCCTTTGAGACTGGCCACCATACATGATATTTTTACTGCCTGCGAACTTTTATATGTTGTTAATTCAAATTATTACACTGAAATCCTGAAGGTAAACAAAAAAGCACACTTTTTCTAACTGACTATCTTAAAAATATATCAGTTTTACAGCTGGAACTTTCTGTATTTGGGTTCCTTAAAATATCACCATATTACTAAAATCATTTAAAATTCATTCTCAATTATTTTGTATAGGAGATAAATTAAACAATACTTCCTCGGCCCTTTGAGCATGCCACAAGCATGTACTCTATGTCATGGTCTCAAGAATAGGGTTACATATGTCTCCCTAATTAAAAGTGGCTAATCAGAGTTGATCTGTACTAAAGACCGTGCAATGAGTTACTTTTAGTATAACTCTGTTTAGTACAGAGTCTCACACTTTTGTGTATATCTGGTTTGTTAAATGCCTTCTTCCTCTCAGAATGTGCCCATTTATTAAAGTAAATCAATAATGATATATGGCAACAAACCAGAGAAGTGGCAAAAATTAATACATATTGTTACTGAATTATAGAGATGAATTATAGTCCATGATGATTAACTGGCAATATCCCACAGAAACAGAAGTACCATTCCAAATGATTTTCTTACCACTCTGCATACATGTCAAGCAAAGCTTTAATATGTATTACTTGGGCATCTATTTTTATCTGACAGTTTGCAGCTTGCTTATTTGTTGTTTATGTGCTATCATGTTTTCCTGCCAGATAATATCATGCCATATTATTCAAGTCCTTCAGTATTATTAGTTATAATTGAACACTATTAGCTGTAAATGAAAGAGTCGAAGCACAAGGATTAAACAGTTTTACCTTCAACTGTTTATTAACTATTTGGATAATTGAAAATAGAAAGTTAAATGGTTAGCTTACTACATTGAATTCATTGATGGCAAAGGAAACTTGTTTGTCCGATGATCTTTAACCTAAATTTTAATTGGTAGTCATTTCATTGAACATTTTAACAGTAGTTCACTACACAAATGATACAATGGTACTGTACAGAAACCAGACTATCCATATCCCCAGTGACGCTTTAAGATGAATTCCATGAAAGTGAATAGTGGTTTAAAGATTCTTTTTCCTTATTAAAAAGAACAGAATAAATTAGCCATCTTTTGCATTAGCTCATATTGCAACACCCATTTATCAGACATTGTCATTACTACCAGTTATAAAATTTAAAGTATTACATACTTAGGTGTTTTATCACTAACTCCCAATTACATATTCAGTGTAGTTTCAGTGTAAAAAATGTCATTAATTATGGTAAACTTGTTCTAATTAGACATATGCTATCCAGTTTTAAGTGTGTTTTAGAGCAAATTTTTTTTAATTCTTGTTTTTTGCCTCCCTCTGGTTTGAATTTCCCAAAAAGCATAATCTAGTCAGGAAAATCTAGCTTAATATTTACATTTTCAACAGAACCAGTACCAGCACGAACTATAAAAAAATTCTACTCAGACTTAAACCATGCTCTTCAGCTCTAGATGACTTCCACCAGAGTAACTTAAGATTGCTGTGGAAGCCATATCTTAACCAGTAAGTTCCTTAATTAACAGATTCATGCAGGAATCTTATGTACCATCTATATGGAAAAAAATCATATAGCATCACGATGCATAAAGGGAGACGTAATTTTCAACCTATAGCTAGCCTGTCTCCTCTCTCAAATATACTTGAAAACTTCATTCATGAGCAACATCTTCACCACCTCCAGAAGAGCTCTTAATCAGGGCTCAGCACAGATTCCTTCTAGGCCACAGTACAAATACTGCACTATTATCCTTCGTGGATAATATAAACAAAAGCAGGGACGCTGGCAAACTTACCTCTTCCATATTTCTAGAGCTCTCCAAAGCCTTTCATACTGTCTGACATAGTAAACTCCTACAAGAAATAACTTTTCCTGTCCCATCCGCTCCCAGTCTCCATTAGTATAAATGCTACCTATCTGACAGACAACAGTCAAATGGTAATATAACTTCTCCCCTTACCTCTCTGTTACACCTGGTGTACCACAAGGTTCAATTCATGGACCTTCTCTTCACCATTTTCATCAATGATTTTCATACCTCTCTTACACAAGCATTATTTGTACAATATGCTTTGGACTTATAAGCTCATCAAACAATTTTGGCACTTCTTCTACAAATCACAGAAGAAGCCTTCTCCTCTGTTGAAAACCAGCTTCACAGTGCCCAACTTCTGCTTAACCCTAAAAAATAAAACAACTCTTATTTCTCCCCAAATCACAGCTTACAAACCGAACTTACTTATAAGCAACTCTGAAATAAATCCAAAAAAATAGTCATACAGGATAAGAAAAACTACTTTACCTTGCCGCTATCCACCACAAACAACAATCCAAAAATGTTTCTGAAATCAGTCTCCATATTACTTAATCCTGGCACTTTACAAAATCCATCCCCCGCACCTGATAAAAGCCCAAAGCAAATCTCTCATGATTTTAATACCCATTTCATTACTACAATTCAAAACCTAATCAAAGACCCTACAACAAATTCCTCGCATATTAATAAAACTTCCCCTACTCTCGACTCCTGCATTAATAATCTATCAGCACCTTCATTCTCCATCCAACCAATTCCAACCTCACAAATATGCAAACTTCTCAATAAACTTAAACCCTGCTCTCTCTCTGCTGACAACCCCCCCCCCAGAATATTTAAAGCTAGCATCAAGCGCAATTGCATACCCAGTCAGTATTCTAATGAATCAGTCTCTCTTTGAATGCTATGTTCCAAACTTATGGAAAAAATCTATCATCACCTCACTTCATAAAGGTGGAACTTCCCATGACCTGTCAAACTACCACCCTATCTCAATACTTTCACCACTATTAAAAATATTAGAAAAATGTGTACACACTCAATTACTTAAACACCTCCTAGACAATGGCCTTCTCTCTCCCACACAACATGGCTTCCGTCCAGCACATAGCACAATTACAGCCCTACTCTGTTTCACTGATACTGTTAACAAAGTCCTTGACACTGGTCTCTATACCTCAGTAATCCTGCTAGATCTGTCAAAGGCATTCGACACAGTATCACATAACAAACTACTACACCAAATATCAAAACTAGGATGTTCCATCAATTCTGTCAAATGGTTTACCTCCTACCTCAATAACAGAGAACAATCAGTAAAATGGCAAAATTTACAATCTACCTATCAAAGAAACAAAATAGGAGTCCCTCAGGGCTCCATTCTAGGACCACTACTATTCAATATTTTTATCAATGACCTTCACAAAGTCTCTCAAATAGGAAACTTGATCCAATACGCTGATGATTCGAAAATTATATCTTCTGCTGACAATTTCTCTGACCTTCTCAAAATTACCCAAAAAGCTTTTACTTCTATAGAAATATGGCTAAATAGTTCTCAACTGTTGTTAAACACCAAAAAAAAAAAGCTACTGCTATTCACTTCAACACCACCTAACACAGACTTTAACATTGTTTCTAAAGATGGAATTGAAATAGAAATAACTAAAACTGCCAAACTATTAGGTAGAACAGTAGATGACAAACTTACCTTTGAACCGCATATTCATAATACAATAAAAAAAGTACACTTCAAATTAGGCAAACTATATAGGCACAAATTATACCTCAACAAGCAAACCAAAGCTAAACTAACGAGTACCCTACTCCTCCCTTCCCTTCTATATGGAAGTGCTATCTTTACCAACCTCCTCTCATCCCTCAGTAATAAGCTGCAATCCTGCTATTATAATATAGCTAAATTTGCCTCAGGAAATCCTAATCGCACACACCACTGTGAAGCAATTGTAGAACTCAACTCGCTCTAATTCTCAAGCCATCTATTTTATATCCAGCTAACACTAGCACATAAATTAATTTTCAAACCCCACCTCTGTCCAGCACTTCACTCAGTTGTACAAACTTACAGCCCTGCTCGGACACTTAGATCATCTCAGAAACAACTAATAAAGATTACAAAACCAAACAAAAGAGCTGGACAAAGTCTATACTCTGTAATATAGCCAAACTTTGGAACACATTACCCTCCCATATAACTCTAATGGAATCTTCAAAACTCTTTAAATCATCACTCAAACTACATTACCAGGAAAACTTATCCTGACACTGCACAACAATCAGACCCCCTTAGCCTCCCTACCCCATACTAAACTATCCTACGTGACACTCACAATTTACCTCATTATATTCTTCTGCCCTTTACTGCCTGACTTTTCTCTCCTTCTTCCTACCTCGCACTAAACTATCCTAAGTGACACTCACTTATCACCAGATTACATACCTCTGCCCATTACTGCCTGACTTTACTCTCTTTCTTGCTTCTAAACCTACTGAGAATGTTTTCCGAATAAGGAACTATAAATATGTTTCATTTTTAAATGTTCTATTTTGAACATACTATCACAATGGTACATAATGTGCAAATGTTCATTTAAATGTTCTATGTTGAATGTACTACCACAATGGTATATAATATACAACATTTTTTAATGTCTTAATGTTCTATATTTGAATGTATTACCATGGAACTTTTCTCCCCGGGCCTCCACTGAAAATGGGTCAATGGCCCAGTGGACTTTCCCGGTCAACAAATGTCAATAAATAAATAAATACAGAGAAACTGGGCATCAAAATCCTCTCACTAAACAATACGGAAATTGAAATGATGTCCCCAACAAAACTGCTTAGCGTGACAACTGATAAAAACCTTAAATATGAGCTCCACATGCAAAATACTGTAAAAAAAAAAAAATAAATTAAAAACTAGGCATGCTATATAGACATACATTTTTTTTAATATCTCCATAAAAAACAGCCTATCAATAACTTAGCTCTTTCCCTCTCCTTTATATGATGCCATCATGCTTACCAACCAACAGGCATCTGTTAAAGCCAAACTAAAATTATGCGCTAACAAAGAAGCTATATTTGGCAACAATAAACAGTATTACATACATCAATGCAAAGCCCTTAAAATCCTGAGCTAGCTCAGACTACCCCAGCTACTTGTCTTTGTATAACTTGCTACAGCCCAAATTATTTTACCTAAAACGGTGGAATGCCCAGCATTAAATTTTATTTAACCTATCATCCAGGGAGTCCCTTTTGTTCACATGACAGGCAACTCCTCAACATCTATAAACCATAAAAGTCAACAAGAAATTTGCTCAGTCACCAAAAAGTAGAATTTCCTTCCTTAGGCTCTTAGATTACAAACAATTACCCTTCCTTTAAACATCTTGTAGAAGACCATTTATTAAACTCTTGGCTCTGTTCATGCTCTGTTCCTCGCTGAAGTGTATCACTCCATATAACCTCTAAGATTCACTCTCCACACCAACCTTTCCTTGTTCAACCTCTACTATCACATCTTTTTCTCCTTGCAGTATATCTGTAAACCATAAGCAATTCTTAGCAAAAAAAAATGTGGTTACTGCCTTAGATGATTAAGTATACTTAGCAAGAATTATCGGTACTACACCTCAACCAAAAATTGTAAATTTTTCTTCATCTTCTTACTTTAATATCTGTATTTTTTCTCTCTGTCTACAACATTGAAAATAACTGATTATGTATCTTACCAAGATATTTTGTAACTTAGCTATGTAAATGTGGAGCTTTTCTCCTCAGTCCTCCAATGAAAATGGGCTTTTTTGACTCAGATGGGCTTTCCCGGTAAACACATGTTAATAAATAAAATAGACAAATAAAAAGAACCCTACATCTATTATCAAAAGCTGGGAAATAAAATAAGAGATCTTAACTACAGTTTGGATATGATGGTGATAAGATGAAAGGGTGGAAGAGTGGTGCAATGGATAGAATTGTTACCTCACAGCAAGAGGTTCCATGGTCCAATTCCCATCTGGGCTGCCTTCTGTGTGGAGACTGCATGTCCTCCCTGTATTCACTTGCATTTTCTCATGGAGCTCCAGTTTCTCACTACAATCAAAAGATGTTCAGTAGATGGACTGGACACTAAATTGGATATAGGTGTGTGTGTGTGTGTGTGTGTGTGTGTGTGTGTGTCTGTGTGTGTGTGTCTGTGTGTGTGTGTGTGTGTGTGTGTGTGTGTGTGTGTGTGTGTGTGTGTGTCTGTGTGTGTGTGTGTGTGTGTGTGTGTGTGTGTGTGTGTGTGTGTCTGTGTGTGTGTGTGTGTGTGTGTGTGTGTGTGTGTGTGTGTGTGTGTGTGTGTGCGTGTGTGCATGTGTGTGTGTGTGTGTGTGTGTGTGTGTGTGTGTGTGTGTGTGTGTGTGCGTGTGTGTCTGTGTGTGTGCGTGTGTGTGCGTGTGTGTGCGTGTGTGTGATGGGGTTGTAAGGTATAGACGAACAAACACAGAAGGTGTAGCTACCTGGCTGTGTGAACATTGGCTATAATGATGGGCACTGCTGATGTGAAACATTCTTCATGTGCAAAAATGGGGAAAAGGAGGTTCTAGATGGATGGAAGGGATGGCGGGAACAACGTTGTTGTATGATTTCCCTAGCTACATACACTAACAGCCAAGGAAATTACCCCTAGTCAACAAGAGAAATAAATATAAAACTACTTCACTTTTCTTATATTATATGCATAACCTTTGGACAAGTGCAGAATTCACCACTTATTATGTTTCAGTGTGCTTTTGTTTGCACTGGAAAGACTGCCCTCTGAAAGTCACCCTTTGTAGACTAGCTGAATTCTGAGTTAAGTGTAATGCTAACTACACAGTTACATACAAAATTACAATCTTATTTTAGTGACTCTTATATGGAGTAGTAGTAGGAGAATCGATGGAATAGATACTTCCCAATACACATGACCTCAGAACAATAGATTTTTATCATTGTAACAATCCTTTTACACATTTTAGGAGCATTGCATTTTGCTTTATTGCTCTACATAATTTAATTTCATTTTGCTATTGCTTAATTTAATGTAACAGCTCTGATGTTCATTCTCCAAGGAATTACAGGCTCATATGTTTAGGAAATATTTTGGAAAAAATATTTGAAAAATTAGTATATTGAAGTAGTGCCAATACACTCAATAGGTTTGATATATACCAATATGAATTGAGAAAAGGAAGATATTGCTGCACTAATCTACTAGAGGTCTTTCTGAATTGTTGGAGATATGGATAGTGGCAATCCAACGGATGGCTCCCTATTGAAATGGCAGCACTCCAAATGCTGAGTTCCTACAAGCCGAACAAAAAACGGGATAAAAATGCAGAAGAATGAATCTCACTTCTTTTTTACAAGGGGCAAGCCCCACTGCAACCCATCATGTGGATGGCAATCCCACCACACCCCCTGGACATACACAAAGTAACACCAAGATTGCCATTCCTCAGAGAATATTCTGAGAAAAGGCCTCTTGGACTTAGTACATGTAATTCATTAGTATATGTAATTCATTAGTATATGTAATTAATTGTTTTCATCTATTCAGTGTACATGTTTCAGGACTCATGCTAGCAGGACTTGACATTTGAAATGCTTACCAAATGGGTACTATTTACATGGCTCTATAGAAGACAATGACACCATTCCTCACAACAAAGTTATTTCAGACACTTAAAATGTTTGAACATGAATTCATGTTCCTTGCTGGACTAGTAACTGGCTTCAACATAAAGCTTTACCATTGGTTACTGATATTTCCAATTTCTCTCCCCCAATGGATGCAGATCAGTTTCTGCAGGGCTTTGGTCATAATCAACCACCTACATTTGATGATTTTGCAAAATCCATAACAGTATCTTCTCAGCAATCTAATAAAAGAAACAGACCAATATCATCTTCGCACCAGCAAATCTTATTGGAAAAAAAGGGAGGGAGATGGCAGCTATATCATCAGAATCCAGGTATGGGAGCACAGTGCTAGCCAAACTGGGTATTTTTCTATCTATGCCCAACAGATATGAACCTTTGGAAAACCTTCCCAGTGAAGAAATCAACAAGCAGGAGGTAGATTCCCAGTTCTCTACACATGAAATCTCAGTGGAAGATGTAACCCATATCAAAAAGTCCTAGCATGAAGCAATGGGCAATACTGAATGGTTCAAGCCAAACGTATGCAGTTTACCGTGCATTATGCCTAGCGACCAAGAATAACAATATGATGCTTAAGATGGATAACTGTCATACCGAGATCAATTTCATTTTCTTCCATAACAGGGTGGTACAATTATGGAATTTAGTGCCTACACATGTAGAACTGCCAAACTCATTATACAAATTCACTTTGAAACTGCATATCTACTGTGTTAGCTCCAAATATCGTCTATTTGAGGTAGGTGCTAGGCTCCTAGATGTATGTCCCTTTTATGGCTGAGATATTTCAATATAGTAGACATTGAACAATGATCGGTAAATTTGCTATGGAAGCAAATAACACAAATTTTAGCAGCACTAAACCATAAAACTGCAAAGGTGGTTCAAGTAGGTATTGTAACACAACCTACAAAAAAGAGTTACTGGATGGCAATTTACACTGATTAGCTAAAATGCTCTATTACCGCTTTTCTGTTTGTACCATATCATTATATGATGGCTTTGAAACTATAAACTAGGAGTGGCACTTTGGGTTTAAAAGAGCTCATCTGAAACTTCAAAAACCATGTTTTATTGTTACAGTATATAGTAATGCAGAATCTGCATTTCTCACAGTACAAGCAAAACATTTGCCAGCGTTATAGTCCCACAGATCCTTAGCTACTCATGTTTCTGGAACAAAGCATGTTCTCTAACAGAGATAGTATTCATCTTCATCAATTACACCATAACAGAAAATCACATATTTGCATTATGGAATAAATCTTGCATTCTTCAACTGCACAAAGATGGTACCTCTACTGGCCTCTCCCACTGTAGACATATTGCCATTCAGGCCTCCTTATCTAAGGTGCATGACAAATGTATTTAATCCTAACTTCTCATATATATTACTGACAATAACCTCCTTTCCACCACACAACACAGCTGCCACCCATATCACAGTGACATCTCTTTCCACCACTTCTTAGTTTCATCACTAACATAATCCATAACAAAAATATTAGTAACCTGGCTTCTGCTGTATTCCTACTCCTGTTGAAAACACTCAGGTCTCCTACAGTGTGTTAATATGCAATCTGTTTTCCCAGGAACTTGATATGCCATCATTTTCATGGTTTAAAAGTTACCTGTCTAATAGAGCACCGGCTATAATTTGGTAGAAAACATTCACTTTCTTCCTCCCCAATTCTGTTGGTGTTCCCTGGGGATCCATTTTTGGACCTCTTTAATTCAACAGAGTCATAAATAATTTCATATAGCCAGTATGCCACCATTATACAATATGCAAATCACTCTGTGGGCAGTTATGATGCAAAAACGTAGATGAACTACAAAAATGAACTCAAGAATCCCTTACATCTAGCAAAGGATGGCTTTCCAACTTCCAATTACCCTTGATCACCCCAAAAATCAATGCAATCAAAGAACTATCTAAGAAAAAATATATTTTTGCCATAACATTAACAGACAATACTAACACTGAACTGGTATTGTATATAAATCTCCTAGGAGACTCTTTTGATGAAAACTTAAAATATGATTACCATACAAATGAAACAGCAAGGAAAACCCATCACAAACTTGACTCTCTATGCACATTCTCTGCTTAACCAATTCATCAAGAAAAGATTGCCTTAGTCTTCTCTAGGTTGCTCCCATCCTGGTTAAGTTACAAATTTCACAATCAAAATCTGACAAAAAAATGTTATAACAAAGTCACTAAAGTTGCCACCTGCATGTCTTAAAAAGTCCATCACTGCCTCGCCACTAAACAACTTTCGTGGCTAGAAGTATGCCACACCCTTTCTTATTTACAGCTTCTAACCACACACAAACTCATCTACAGTCCTGAACAGTGCTCAGGCCTGAGCAATATGCTATAAATATACTCCACAGCCAGACTTCTCCTCTCCACAAACAAACTACTTATTCATATAAAGTCCTCCATTAACTCTGCTGGGGTCTTTCCTATGTGGCTAGACTAAGGAGTAACTTACTAGTATAGATTAAACAAAAGAACAGTAATAAACCTCCTGGAGTGGTCCTAGCAGCAGGGAACTCAGAAAAGCGACTACCTTCTGGATTTAAGTATCTTTGCCTTTTTTTCACTTGTAATAACTTCTGTAGCTTACCTTGAACTAGCCTGAACTGTTTTTTAACTGATTGCTGCATTATTTTAAAATCTGCACTTAAAAAGTGACATTTTAGTCGAATTTGATCTAAAGTTTGCTTGTTTGTTTTTTAATTTAACTGTGGAGGCTGCCCACTAAAGTGTGATACCCTGTGTAACTAATTTATCACTGTTTCTGCATTTTCTGTGTGTTTCTACCAAAACAACAAAAAAACAAAAAAATAATCCTTGTTTTCCCACCTTTCTCGACTAGTTTAGACCAGTTTAAGGCATTGCTGTATTCTGGGCTGTGGTGTAGTTCCTGTGTTGTCCATTACCTTACTTGGATAGAAGGAAGTTTCTTTGCTCACCAGTGGGAGTGGGGAGCCTTGAGCAGCCTACCTGTCCTTGGGGGAAGTGACCTCAGCACAAGAAGCTGTAGTAATTTGTTGTTTGGGACCATTTCTAGCTCTTTTGTAGTTCACTGTTTAAAATCCGCGTTTGCACGGCTTTGCACGGGTGTGCGCATAGCGCATCGCCGGTTAAATAAGGTTAAACTTTTTCTGGCTCCGCCAAGTCTGCTCTTCAAATTTTCCCTTAAGGAAGCTCTACTCTTAGTATAACCAGACTACTCACTGTATTATAGGTTCATAGGTTCATAGGTTTATACTAGGCTATCTGCCCTAAGGCATTTATAAGCCTAGCCCAAATTATTGT
>NC_056734.1:767919068-767972324 GCF_019279795.1 Protopterus annectens | reverse complement strand
GCGGTTGGATAGTAGAAGAAGGTGATCACTCAAAAATAAAAAGGGAAAAATTTAAAATAAGGGGGGCATTGGATAGTAGAAGAAGGTGGCTCATCAAAAGAGAAATTTTGATTAAAATAAGGGGGGCATTGGATAGTAGAAGAAGGTGACCCTCAAAATAAAGAATTTGTATTAAAATATAGGGGGGCATTGGATAGTAGAAGAAGGGAGCCTCCAAATGAGAGATGATATTATATATAAGGGACGTTGGGATTAAAAGATATAGGAGGGACAGGTGTGGACTCAGCTCCAGCAATGAGAGGAATGCAGTCATCTCATACTATAAAGAGACTCATTTTGTATTAAAGATATAGGAGGGACAGGTGTGGACTCAGCTCCAGCAATGAGAGGAATGCAGTCATCTCATACTATAAAGAGACTCATTTTGTATTAAAGATATAGGAGGGACAGGTGTGGACTCAGCTCCAGCAATGAGAGGAATGCAGTCATCTCATACTATAAAGAGACTCATTTTGTATTAAAGATATAGGAGGGACAGGTGTGGACTCAGCTCCAGCAATGAGAGGAATGCAGTCATCTCATACTATAAAGAGACTCATTTTGTATTAAAGATATAGGAGGGACAGGTGTGGACTCAGCTCCAGCAATGAGAGGAATGCAGTCATCTCATACTATAAAGAGACTCATTTTGTATTAAAGATATAGGAGGGACAGGTGTGGACTCAGCTCCAGCAATGAGAGGAATGCAGTCATCTCATACTATAAAGAGACTCATTTTGTATTAAAGATATAGGAGGGACAGGTGTGGACTCAGCTCCAGCAATGAGAGGAATGCAGTCATCTCATACTATAAAGAGACTCATTTTGTATTAAAGATATAGGAGGGACAGGTGTGGACTCAGCTCCAGCAATGAGAGGAATGCAGTCATCTCATACTATAAAGAGACTCATTTTGTATTAAAGATATAGGAGGGACAGGTGTGGACTCAGCTCCAGCAATGAGAGGAATGCAGTCATCTCATACTATAAAGAGACTCGTTTTGTATTAAAGATATAGGAGGGACAGGTGTGGACTCAGCTCCAGCAATGAGAGGAATGCAGTCATCTCATACTATAAAGAGACTCATTTTGTATTAAAGATATAGGAGGGACAGGTGTGGACTCAGCTCCAGCAATGAGAGGAATGCAGTCATCTCATACTATAAAGAGACTCATTTTGTATTAAAGATATAGGAGGGACAGGTGTGGACTCAGCTCCAGCAATGAGAGGAATGCAGTCATCTCATACTATAAAGAGACTCATTTTGTATTAAAGATATAGGAGGGACAGGTGTGGACTCAGCTCCAGCAATGAGAGGAATGCAGTCATCTCATACTATAAAGAGACTCATTTTGTATTAAAGATATAGGAGGGACAGGTGTGGACTCAGCTCCAGCAATGAGAGGAATGCAGTCATCTCATACTATAAAGAGACTCATTTTGTATTAAAGATATAGGAGGGACAGGTGTGGACTCAGCTCCAGCAATGAGAGGAATGCAGTCATCTCATACTATAAAGAGACTCATTTTGTATTAAAGATATAGGAGGGACAGGTGTGGACTCAGCTCCAGCAATGAGAGAAATGCAGTCATCTCATACTATAACGAGACTCATTTTGTATTAAAGATATAGGAGAGACAGGTGTGGACTCAGCTCCAGCAATGAGAGGAATGCAGTCATCTCATACTATAAAGAGACTCATTTTGTATTAAAGATATAGGAGGGACAGGTGTGGACTCAGCTCCAGCAATGAGAGGAATGCAGTCATATCATACTATAAAGAGACTCATTTTGTATTAAAGATATAGGAGGGACAGGTGTGGACTCAGCTCCAGCAATGAGAGGAATGCAGTCATCTCATACTATAACGAGACTCATTTTGTATTAAAGATATAGGAGGGACAGGTGTGGACTCAGCTCCAGCAATGAGAGGAATGCAGTCATATCATACTATAAAGAGACTCATTTTGTATTAAAGATATAGGAGCGACAGGTGTGGACTCAGCTCCAGCAATGAGAGGAATGCAGTCATCTCATACTATAAAGAGACTCATTTTGTATTAAAGATATAGGAGGGACAGGTGTGGACTCAGCTCCAGCAATGAGAGGAATGCAGTCATCTCATACTATAAAGAGACTCATTTTGTATTAAAGATATAGGAGGGACAGGTGTGGACTCAGCTCCAGCAATGAGAGGAATGCAGTCATCTCATACTATAAAGAGACTCATTTTGTATTAAAGATATAGGAGGGACAGGTGTGGACTCAGCTCCAGCAATGAGAGGAATGCAGTCATCTCATACTATAAAGAGACTCGTTTTGTATTAAAGATATAGGAGGGACAGGTGTGGACTCAGCTCCAGCAATGAGAGGAATGCAGTCATCTCATACTATAAAGAGACTCATTTTGTATTAAAGATATAGGAGGGACAGGTGTGGACTCAGCTCCAGCAATGAGAGGAATGCAGTCATCTCATACTATAAAGAGACTCATTTTGTATTAAAGATATAGGAGGGACAGGTGTGGACTCAGCTCCAGCAATGAGAGGAATGCAGTCATCTCATACTATAAAGAGACTCATTTTGTATTAAAGATATAGGAGGGACAGGTGTGGACTCAGCTCCAGCAATGAGAGGAATGCAGTCATCTCATACTATAAAGAGACTCATTTTGTATTAAAGATATAGGAGGGACAGGTGTGGACTCAGCTCCAGCAATGAGAGGAATGCAGTCATCTCATACTATAAAGAGACTCATTTTGTATTAAAGATATAGGAGGGACAGGTGTGGACTCAGCTCCAGCAATGAGAGGAATGCAGTCATCTCATACTATAAAGAGACTCATTTTGTATTAAAGATATAGGAGGGACAGGTGTGGACTCAGCTCCAGCAATGAGAGGAATGCAGTCATCTCATACTATAAAGAGACTCATTTTGTATTAAAGATATAGGAGGGACAGGTGTGGACTCAGCTCCAGCAATGAGAGGAATGCAGTCATCTCATACTATAAAGAGACTCATTTTGTATTAAAGATATAGGAGGGACAGGTGTGGACTCAGCTCCAGCAATGAGAGGAATGCAGTCATCTCATACTATAAAGAGACTCATTTTGTATTAAAGATATAGGAGGGACAGGTGTGGACTCAGCTCCAGCAATGAGAGGAATGCAGTCATCTCATACTATAAAGAGACTCATTTTGTATTAAAGATATAGGAGGGACAGGTGTGGACTCAGCTCCAGCAATGAGAGGAATGCAGTCATCTCATACTATAAAGAGACTCATTTTGTATTAAAGATATAGGAGGGACAGGTGTGGACTCAGCTCCAGCAATGAGAGGAATGCAGTCATCTCATACTATAAAGAGACTCATTTTGTATTAAAGATATAGGAGGGACAGGTGTGGACTCAGCTCCAGCAATGAGAGGAATGCAGTCATCTCATACTATAAAGAGACTCATTTTGTATTAAAGATATAGGAGGGACAGGTGTGGACTCAGCTCCAGCAATGAGAGGAATGCAGCCATCTCATACTATAAAGAGACTCATTTTGTATTAAAGATATAGGAGGGACAGGTGTGGACTCAGCTCCAGCAATGAGAGGAATGCAGTCATCTCATACTATAAAGAGACTCATTTTGTATTAAAGATATAGGAGGGACAGGTGTGGACTCAGCTCCAGCAATGAGAGGAATGCAGTCATCTCATACTATAAAGAGACTCATTTTGTATTAAAGATATAGGAGGGACAGGTGTGGACTCAGCTCCAGCAATGAGAGGAATGCAGTCATCTCATACTATAAAGAGACTCATTTTGTATTAAAGATATAGGAGGGACAGGTGTGGACTCAGCTCCAGCAATGAGAGGAATGCAGTCATCTCATACTATAAAGAGACTCATTTTGTATTAAAGATATAGGAGGGACAGGTGTGGACTCAGCTCCAGCAATGAGAGGAATGCAGTCATCTCATACTATAAAGAGACTCATTTTGTATTAAAGATATAGGAGGGACAGGTGTGGACTCAGCTCCAGCAATGAGAGGAATGCAGTCATCTCATACTATAAAGAGACTCATTTTGTATTAAAGATATAGGAGGGACAGGTGTGGACTCAGCTCCAGCAATGAGAGGAATGCAGTCATCTCATACTATAAAGAGACTCATTTTGTATTAAAGATATAGGAGGGACAGGTGTGGACTCAGCTCCAGCAATGAGAGGAATGCAGTCATCTCATACTATAAAGAGACTCATTTTGTATTAAAGATATAGGAGGGACAGGTGTGGACTCAGCTCCAGCAATGAGAGGAATGCAGTCATCTCATACTATAAAGAGACTCATTTTGTATTAAAGATATAGGAGGGACAGGTGTGGACTCAGCTCCAGCAATGAGAGGAATGCAGTCATCTCATACTATAAAGAGACTCGTTTTGTATTAAAGATATAGGAGGGACAGGTGTGGACTCAGCTCCAGCAATGAGAGGAATGCAGTCATCTCATACTATAAAGAGACTCGTTTTGTATTAAAGATATAGGAGGGACAGGTGTGGACTCAGCTCCAGCAATGAGAGGAATGCAGTCATCTCATACTATAAAGAGACTCATTTTGTATTAAAGATATAGGAGGGACAGGTGTGGACTCAGCTCCAGCAATGAGAGGAATGCAGTCATCTCATACTATAAAGAGACTCATTTTGTATTAAAGATATAGGAGGGACAGGTGTGGACTCAGCTCCAGCAATGAGAGGAATGCAGTCATCTCATACTATAAAGAGACTCATTTTGTATTAAAGATATAGGAGGGACAGGTGTGGACTCAGCTCCAGCAATGAGAGGAATGCAGTCATCTCATACTATAAAGAGACTCGTTTTGTATTAAAGATATAGGAGGGACAGGTGTGGACTCAGCTCCAGCAATGAGAGGAATGCAGTCATCTCATACTATAAAGAGACTCATTTTGTATTAAAGATATAGGAGGGACAGGTGTGGACTCAGCTCCAGCAATGAGAGGAATGCAGTCATCTCATACTATAAAGAGACTCATTTTGTATTAAAGATATAGGAGGGACAGGTGTGGACTCAGCTCCAGCAATGAGAGGAATGCAGTCATCTCATACTATAAAGAGACTCATTTTGTATTAAAGATATAGGAGGGACAGGTGTGGACTCAGCTCCAGCAATGAGAGGAATGCAGTCATCTCATACTATAAAGAGACTCATTTTGTATTAAAGATATAGGAGGGACAGGTGTGGACTCAGCTCCAGCAATGAGAGGAATGCAGTCATCTCATACTATAAAGAGACTCATTTTGTATTAAAGATATAGGAGGGACAGGTGTGGACTCAGCTCCAGCAATGAGAGGAATGCAGTCATCTCATACTATAAAGAGACTCATTTTGTATTAAAGATATAGGAGGGACAGGTGTGGACTCAGCTCCAGCAATGAGAGGAATGCAGTCATCTCATACTATAAAGAGACTCATTTTGTATTAAAGAAATAGGAGGGACAGGTGTGGACTCAGCTCCAGCAATGAGAGGAATGCAGTCATCTCATAATATAAAGAGACTCATTTTGTATTAAAGATATAGGAGGGACAGGTGTGGACTCAGCTCCAGCAATGAGAGGAATGCAGTCATCTCATACTATAAAGAGACTCATTTTGTATTAAAGATATAGGAGGGACAGGTGTGGACTCAGCTCCAGCAATGAGAGGAATGCAGTCATCTCATACTATAAAGAGACTCATTTTGTATTAAAGATATAGGAGGGACAGGTGTGGACTCAGCTCCAGCAATGAGAGGAATGCAGTCATCTCATACTATAAAGAGACTCATTTTGTATTAAAGATATAGGAGGGACAGGTGTGGACTCAGCTCCAGCAATGAGAGGAATGCAGTCATCTCATACTATAAAGAGACTCATTTTGTATTAAAGATATAGGAGGGACAGGTGTGGACTCAGCTCCAGCAATGAGAGGAATGCAGTCATCTCATACTATAAAGAGACTCATTTTGTATTAAAGATATAGGAGGGACAGGTGTGGACTCAGCTCCAGCAATGAGAGGAATGCAGTCATCTCATACTATAAAGAGACTCATTTTGTATTAAAGATATAGGAGGGACAGGTGTGGACTCAGCTCCAGCAATGAGAGGAATGCAGTCATCTCATACTATAAAGAGACTCATTTTGTATTAAAGATATAGGAGGGACAGGTGTGGACTCAGCTCCAGCAATGAGAGGAATGCAGTCATCTCATACTATAAAGAGACTCATTTTGTATTAAAGATATAGGAGGGACAGGTGTGGACTCAGCTCCAGCAATGAGAGGAATGCAGTCATCTCATACTATAAAGAGACTCATTTTGTATTAAAGATATAGGAGGGACAGGTGTGGACTCAGCTCCAGCAATGAGAGGAATGCAGTCATCTCATACTATAAAGAGACTCATTTTGTATTAAAGATATAGGAGGGACAGGTGTGGACTCAGCTCCAGCAATGAGAGGAATGCAGTCATCTCATACTATAAAGAGACTCATTTTGTATTAAAGATATAGGAGGGACAGGTGTGGACTCAGCTCCAGCAATGAGAGGAATGCAGTCATCTCATACTATAAAGAGACTCATTTTGTATTAAAGATATAGGAGGGACAGGTGTGGACTCAGCTCCAGCAATGAGAGGAATGCAGTCATCTCATACTATAAAGAGACTCGTTTTGTATTAAAGATATAGGAGGGACAGGTGTGGACTCAGCTCCAGCAATGAGAGGAATGCAGTCATCTCATACTATAAAGAGACTCATTTTGTATTAAAGATATAGGAGGGACAGGTGTGGACTCAGCTCCAGCAATGAGAGGAATGCAGTCATCTCATACTATAAAGAGACTCATTTTGTATTAAAGATATAGGAGGGACAGGTGTGGACTCAGCTCCAGCAATGAGAGGAATGCAGTCATCTCATACTATAAAGAGACTCATTTTGTATTAAAGATATAGGAGGGACAGGTGTGGACTCAGCTCCAGCAATGAGAGGAATGCAGTCATCTCATACTATAAAGAGACTCATTTTGTATTAAAGATATAGGAGGGACAGGTGTGGACTCAGCTCCAGCAATGAGAGGAATGCAGTCATCTCATACTATAAAGAGACTCATTTTGTATTAAAGATATAGGAGGGACAGGTGTGGACTCAGCTCCAGCAATGAGAGGAATGCAGTCATCTCATACTATAAAGAGACTCGTTTTGTATTAAAGATATAGGAGGGACAGGTGTGGACTCAGCTCCAGCAATGAGAGGAATGCAGTCATCTCATACTATAAAGAGACTCATTTTGTATTAAAGATATAGGAGGGACAGGTGTGGACTCAGCTCCAGCAATGAGAGGAATGCAGTCATCTCATACTATAAAGAGACTCGTTTTGTATTAAAGATATAGGAGGGACAGGTGTGGACTCAGCTCCAGCAATGAGAGGAATGCAGTCATCTCATACTATAAAGAGACTCATTTTGTATTAAAGATATAGGAGGGACAGGTGTGGACTCAGCTCCAGCAATGAGAGGAATGCAGTCATCTCATACTATAAAGAGACTCATTTTGTATTAAAGATATAGGAGGGACAGGTGTGGACTCAGCTCCAGCAATGAGAGGAATGCAGTCATCTCATACTATAAAGAGACTCATTTTGTATTAAAGATATAGGAGGGACAGGTGTGGACTCAGCTCCAGCAATGAGAGGAATGCAGTCATCTCATACTATAAAGAGACTCGTTTTGTATTAAAGATATAGGAGGGACAGGTGTGGACTCAGCTCCAGCAATGAGAGGAATGCAGTCATCTCATACTATAAAGAGACTCATTTTGTAT
This sequence comes from Protopterus annectens, assembly GCF_019279795.1. Taxonomy (NCBI): domain Eukaryota; kingdom Metazoa; phylum Chordata; order Ceratodontiformes; family Protopteridae; genus Protopterus; species Protopterus annectens. The sequence goes on along the minus strand of NC_056734.1, from coordinate 767,964,414 downwards.
TAAAGATATAGGAGGGACAGGTGTGGACTCAGCTCCAGCAATGAGAGGAATGCAGTCATCTCATACTATAAAGAGACTCATTTTGTATTAAAGATATAGGAGGGACAGGTGTGGACTCAGCTCCAGCAATGAGAGGAATGCAGTCATCTCATACTATAAAGAGACTCGTTTTGTATTAAAGATATAGGAGGGACAGGTGTGGACTCAGCTCCAGCAATGAGAGGAATGCAGTCATCTCATACTATAAAGAGACTCATTTTGTATTAAAGATATAGGAGGGACAGGTGTGGACTCAGCTCCAGCAATGAGAGGAATGCAGTCATCTCATACTATAAAGAGACTCATTTTGTATTAAAGATATAGGAGGGACAGGTGTGGACTCAGCTCCAGCAATGAGAGGAATGCAGTCATCTCATACTATAAAGAGACTCGTTTTGTATTAAAGATATAGGAGGGACAGGTGTGGACTCAGCTCCAGCAATGAGAGGAATGCAGTCATCTCATACTATAAAGAGACTCATTTTGTATTAAAGATATAGGAGGGACAGGTGTGGACTCAGCTCCAGCAATGAGAGGAATGCAGTCATCTCATACTATAAAGAGACTCATTTTGTATTAAAGATATAGGAGGGACAGGTGTGGACTCAGCTCCAGCAATGAGAGGAATGCAGTCATCTCATACTATAAAGAGACTCATTTTGTATTAAAGATATAGGAGGGACAGGTGTGGACTCAGCTCCAGCAATGAGAGGAATGCAGTCATCTCATACTATAAAGAGACTCATTTTGTATTAAAGATATAGGAGGGACAGGTGTGGACTCAGCTCCAGCAATGAGAGGAATGCAGTCATCTCATACTATAAAGAGACTCATTTTGTATTAAAGATATAGGAGGGACAGGTGTGGACTCAGCTCCAGCAATGAGAGGAATGCAGTCATCTCATACTATAAAGAGACTCATTTTGTATTAAAGATATAGGAGGGACAGGTGTGGACTCAGCTCCAGCAATGAGAGGAATGCAGTCATCTCATACTATAAAGAGACTCATTTTGTATTAAAGATATAGGAGGGACAGGTGTGGACTCAGCTCCAGCAATGAGAGGAATGCAGTCATCTCATACTATAAAGAGACTCGTTTTGTATTAAAGATATAGGAGGGACAGGTGTGGACTCAGCTCCAGCAATGAGAGGAATGCAGTCATCTCATACTATAAAGAGACTCATTTTGTATTAAAGATATAGGAGGGACAGGTGTGGACTCAGCTCCAGCAATGAGAGGAATGCAGTCATCTCATACTATAAAGAGACTCATTTTGTATTAAAGATATAGGAGGGACAGGTGTGGACTCAGCTCCAGCAATGAGAGGAATGCAGTCATCTCATACTATAAAGAGACTCATTTTGTATTAAAGATATAGGAGGGACAGGTGTGGACTCAGCTCCAGCAATGAGAGGAATGCAGTCATCTCATACTATAAAGAGACTCATTTTGTATTAAAGATATAGGAGGGACAGGTGTGGACTCAGCTCCAGCAATGAGAGGAATGCAGTCATCTCATACTATAAAGAGACTCATTTTGTATTAAAGATATAGGAGGGACAGGTGTGGACTCAGCTCCAGCAATGAGAGGAATGCAGTCATCTCATACTATAAAGAGACTCGTTTTGTATTAAAGATATAGGAGGGACAGGTGTGGACTCAGCTCCAGCAATGAGAGGAATGCAGTCATCTCATACTATAAAGAGACTCATTTTGTATTAAAGATATAGGAGGGACAGGTGTGGACTCAGCTCCAGCAATGAGAGGAATGCAGTCATCTCATACTATAAAGAGACTCATTTTGTATTAAAGATATAGGAGGGACAGGTGTGGACTCAGCTCCAGCAATGAGAGGAATGCAGTCATCTCATACTATAAAGAGACTCATTTTGTATTAAAGATATAGGAGGGACAGGTGTGGACTCAGCTCCAGCAATGAGAGGAATGCAGTCATCTCATACTATAAAGAGACTCATTTTGTATTAAAGATATAGGAGGGACAGGTGTGGACTCAGCTCCAGCAATGAGAGGAATGCAGTCATCTCATACTATAAAGAGACTCATTTTGTATTAAAGATATAGGAGGGACAGGTGTGGACTCAGCTCCAGCAATGAGAGGAATGCAGTCATCTCATACTATAAAGAGACTCATTTTGTATTAAAGATATAGGAGGGACAGGTGTGGACTCAGCTCCAGCAATGAGAGGAATGCAGTCATCTCATACTATAAAGAGACTCATTTTGTATTAAAGATATAGGAGGGACAGGTGTGGACTCAGCTCCAGCAATGAGAGGAATGCAGTCATCTCATACTATAAAGAGACTCATTTTGTATTAAAGATATAGGAGGGACAGGTGTGGACTCAGCTCCAGCAATGAGAGGAATGCAGTCATCTCATACTATAAAGAGACTCATTTTGTATTAAAGATATAGGAGGGAGAGGTGTGGACTCAGCTCCAGCAATGAGAGGAATGCAGTCATCTCATACTATAAAGAGACTCATTTTGTATTAAAGATATAGGAGGGACAGGTGTGGACTCAGCTCCAGCAATGAGAGGAATGCAGTCATCTCATACTATAAAGAGACTCATTTTGTATTAAAGATATAGGAGGGACAGGTGTGGACTCAGCTCCAGCAATGAGAGGAATGCAGTCATCTCATACTATAAAGAGACTCATTTTGTATTAAAGATATAGGAGGGACAGGTGTGGACTCAGCTCCAGCAATGAGAGGAATGCAGTCATCTCATACTATAAAGAGACTCATTTTGTATTAAAGATATAGGAGGGACAGGTGTGGACTCAGCTCCAGCAATGAGAGGAATGCAGTCATCTCATACTATAAAGAGACTCATTTTGTATTAAAGATATAGGAGGGACAGGTGTGGACTCAGCTCCAGCAATGAGAGGAATGCAGTCATCTCATACTATAAAGAGACTCATTTTGTATTAAAGATATAGGAGGGACAGGTGTGGACTCAGCTCCAGCAATGAGAGGAATGCAGTCATCTCATACTATAAAGAGACTCATTTTGTATTAAAGATATAGGAGGGACAGGTGTGGACTCAGCTCCAGCAATGAGAGGAATGCAGTCATCTCATACTATAAAGAGACTCGTTTTGTATTAAAGATATAGGAGGGACAGGTGTGGACTCAGCTCCAGCAATGAGAGGAATGCAGTCATCTCATACTATAAAGAGACTCGCTTTGTATTAAAGATATAGGAGGGACAGGTGTGGACTCAGCTCCAGCAATGAGAGGAATGCAGTCATCTCATACTATAAAGAGACTCATTTTGTATTAAAGATATAGGAGGGACAGGTGTGGACTCAGCTCCAGCAATGAGAGGAATGCAGTCATCTCATACTATAAAGAGACTCATTTTGTATTAAAGATATAGGAGGGACAGGTGTGGACTCAGCTCCAGCAATGAGAGGAATGCAGTCATCTCATACTATAAAGAGACTCATTTTGTATTAAAGATATAGGAGGGACAGGTGTGGACTCAGCTCCAGCAATGAGAGGAATGCAGTCATCTCATACTATAAAGAGACTCATTTTGTATTAAAGATATAGGAGGGACAGGTGTGGACTCAGCTCCAGCAATGAGAGGAATGCAGTCATCTCATACTATAAAGAGACTCGTTTTGTATTAAAGATATAGGAGGGACAGGTGTGGACTCAGCTCCAGCAATGAGAGGAATGCAGTCATCTCATACTATAAAGAGACTCATTTTGTATTAAAGATATAGGAGGGACAGGTGTGGACTCAGCTCCAGCAATGAGAGGAATGCAGTCATCTCATACTATAAAGAGACTCATTTTGTATTAAAGATATAGGAGGGACAGGTGTGGACTCAGCTCCAGCAATGAGAGGAATGCAGTCATCTCATACTATAAAGAGACTCGTTTTGTATTAAAGATATAGGAGGGACAGGTGTGGACTCAGCTCCAGCAATGAGAGGAATGCAGTCATCTCATACTATAAAGAGACTCATTTTGTATTAAAGATATAGGAGGGACAGGTGTGGACTCAGCTCCAGCAATGAGAGGAATGCAGTCATCTCATACTATAAAGAGACTCATTTTGTATTAAAGATATAGGAGGGACAGGTGTGGACTCAGCTCCAGCAATGAGAGGAATGCAGTCATCTCATACTATAAAGAGACTCATTTTGTATTAAAGATATAGGAGGGACAGGTGTGGACTCAGCTCCAGCAATGAGAGGAATGCAGTCATCTCATACTATAAAGAGACTCATTTTGTATTAAAGATATAGGAGGGACAGGTGTGGACTCAGCTCCAGCAATGAGAGGAATGCAGTCATCTCATACTATAAAGAGACTCGTTTTGTATTAAAGATATAGGAGGGACAGGTGTGGACTCAGCTCCAGCAATGAGAGGAATGCAGTCATCTCATACTATAAAGAGACTCATTTTGTATTAAAGATATAGGAGGGACAGGTGTGGACTCAGCTCCAGCAATGAGAGGAATGCAGTCATCTCATACTATAAAGAGACTCATTTTGTATTAAAGATATAGGAGGGACAGGTGTGGACTCAGCTCCAGCAATGAGAGGAATGCAGTCATCTCATACTATAAAGAGACTCATTTTGTATTAAAGATATAGGAGGGACAGGTGTGGACTCAGCTCCAGCAATGAGAGGAATGCAGTCATCTCATACTATAAAGAGACTCATTTTGTATTAAAGATATAGGAGGGACAGGTGTGGACTCAGCTCCAGCAATGAGAGGAATGCAGTCATCTCATACTATAAAGAGACTCATTTTGTATTAAAGATATAGGAGGGACAGGTGTGGACTCAGCTCCAGCAATGAGAGGAATGCAGTCATCTCATACTATAAAGAGACTCATTTTGTATTAAAGATATAGGAGGGACAGGTGTGGACTCAGCTCCAGCAATGAGAGGAATGCAGTCATCTCATACTATAAAGAGACTCATTTTGTATTAAAGATATAGGAGGGACAGGTGTGGACTCAGCTCCAGCAATGAGAGGAATGCAGTCATCTCATACTATAAAGAGACTCGTTTTGTATTAAAGATATAGGAGGGACAGGTGTGGACTCAGCTCCAGCAATGAGAGGAATGCAGTCATCTCATACTATAAAGAGACTCATTTTGTATTAAAGATATAGGAGGGACAGGTGTGGACTCAGCTCCAGCAATGAGAGGAATGCAGTCATCTCATACTATAAAGAGACTCGTTTTGTATTAAAGATATAGGAGGGACAGGTGTGGACTCAGCTCCAGCAATGAGAGGAATGCAGTCATCTCATACTATAAAGAGACTCGTTTTGTATTAAAGATATAGGAGGGACAGGTGTGGACTCAGCTCCAGCAATGAGAGGAATGCAGTCATCTCATACTATAAAGAGACTCGTTTTGTATTAAAGATATAGGAGGGACAGGTGTGGACTCAGCTCCAGCAATGAGAGGAATGCAGTCATCTCATACTATAAAGAGACTCGTTTTGTATTAAAGATATAGGAGGGACAGGTGTGGACTCAGCTCCAGCAATGAGAGGAATGCAGTCATCTCATACTATAAAGAGACTCATTTTGTATTAAAGATATAGGAGGGACAGGTGTGGACTCAGCTCCAGCAATGAGAGGAATGCAGTCATCTCATACTATAAAGAGACTCGTTTTGTATTAAAGATATAGGAGGGACAGGTGTGGACTCAGCTCCAGCAATGAGAGGAATGCAGTCATCTCATACTATAAAGAGACTCGTTTTGTATTAAAGATATAGGAGGGACAGGTGTGGACTCAGCTCCAGCAATGAGAGGAATGCAGTCATCTCATACTATAAAGAGACTCATTTTGTATTAAAGATATAGGAGGGACAGGTGTGGACTCAGCTCCAGCAATGAGAGGAATGCAGTCATCTCATACTATAAAGAGACTCATTTTGTATTAAAGATATAGGAGGGACAGGTGTGGACTCAGCTCCAGCAATGAGAGGAATGCAGTCATCTCATACTATAAAGAGACTCATTTTGTATTAAAGATATAGGAGGGACAGGTGTGGACTCAGCTCCAGCAATGAGAGGAATGCAGTCATCTCATACTATAAAGAGACTCATTTTGTATTAAAGATATAGGAGGGACAGGTGTGGACTCAGCTCCAGCAATGAGAGGAATGCAGTCATCTCATACTATAAAGAGACTCGTTTTGTATTAAAGATATAGGAGGGACAGGTGTGGACTCAGCTCCAGCAATGAGAGGAATGCAGTCATCTCATACTATAAAGAGACTCATTTTGTATTAAAGATATAGGAGGGACAGGTGTGGACTCAGCTCCAGCAATGAGAGGAATGCAGTCATCTCATACTATAAAGAGACTCATTTTGTATTAAAGATATAGGAGGGACAGGTGTGGACTCAGCTCCAGCAATGAGAGGAATGCAGTCATCTCATACTATAAAGAGACTCGTTTTGTATTAAAGATATAGGAGGGACAGGTGTGGACTCAGCTCCAGCAATGAGAGGAATGCAGTCATCTCATACTATAAAGAGACTCGTTTTGTATTAAAGATATAGGAGGGACAGGTGTGGACTCAGCTCCAGCAATGAGAGGAATGCAGTCATCTCATACTATAAAGAGACTCATTTTGTATTAAAGATATAGGAGGGACAGGTGTGGACTCAGCTCCAGCAATGAGAGGAATGCAGTCATCTCATACTATAAAGAGACTCATTTTGTATTAAAGATATAGGAGGGACAGGTGTGGACTCAGCTCCAGCAATGAGAGGAATGCAGTCATCTCATACTATAAAGAGACTCATTTTGTATTAAAGATATAGGAGGGACAGGTGTGGACTCAGCTCCAGCAATGAGAGGAATGCAGTCATCTCATACTATAAAGAGACTCATTTTGTATTAAAGATATAGGAGGGACAGGTGTGGACTCAGCTCCAGCAATGAGAGGAATGCAGTCATCTCATACTATAAAGAGACTCGTTTTGTATTAAAGATATAGGAGGGACAGGTGTGGACTCAGCTCCAGCAATGAGAGGAATGCAGTCATCTCATACTATAAAGAGACTCATTTTGTATTAAAGATATAGGAGGGACAGGTGTGGACTCAGCTCCAGCAATGAGAGGAATGCAGTCATCTCATACTATAAAGAGACTCATTTTGTATTAAAGATATAGGAGGGACAGGTGTGGACTCAGCTCCAGCAATGAGAGGAATGCAGTCATCTCATACTATAAAGAGACTCATTTTGTATTAAAGATATAGGAGGGACAGGTGTGGACTCAGCTCCAGCAATGAGAGGAATGCAGTCATCTCATACTATAAAGAGACTCGTTTTGTATTAAAGATATAGGAGGGACAGGTGTGGACTCAGCTCCAGCAATGAGAGGAATGCAGTCATCTCATACTATAAAGAGACTCGTTTTGTATTAAAGATATAGGAGGGACAGGTGTGGACTCAGCTCCAGCAATGAGAGGAATGCAGTCATCTCATACTATAAAGAGACTCGTTTTGTATTAAAGATATAGGAGGGACAGGTGTGGACTCAGCTCCAGCAATGAGAGGAATGCAGTCATCTCATACTATAAAGAGACTCGTTTTGTATTAAAGATATAGGAGGGACAGGTGTGGACTCAGCTCCAGCAATGAGAGGAATGCAGTCATCTCATACTATAAAGAGACTCATTTTGTATTAAAGATATAGGAGGGACAGGTGTGGACTCAGCTCCAGCAATGAGAGGAATGCAGTCATCTCATACTATAAAGAGACTCGTTTTGTATTAAAGATATAGGAGGGACAGGTGTGGACTCAGCTCCAGCAATGAGAGGAATGCAGTCATCTCATACTATAAAGAGACTCATTTTGTATTAAAGATATAGGAGGGACAGGTGTGGACTCAGCTCCAGCAATGAGAGGAATGCAGCCATCTCATACTATAAAGAGACTCGTTTTGTATTAAAGATATAGGAGGGACAGGTGTGGACTCAGCTCCAGCAATGAGAGGAATGCAGTCATCTCATACTATAAAGAGACTCGTTTTGTATTAAAGATATAGGAGGGACAGGTGTGGACTCAGCTCCAGCAATGAGAGGAATGCAGTCATCTCATACTATAACGAGACTCATTTTGTATTAAAGATATAGGAGAGACAGGTGTGGACTCAGCTCCAGCAATGAGAGGAATGCAGTCATCTCATACTATAAAGAGACTCGTTTTGTATTAAAGATATAGGAGGGACAGATGTGGACTCAGCTCCAGCAATGAAAGGAATGCAGTCATCTCATACTATAAAGAGACTCGGTTTGTATTAAAGATATAGGAGGAACAGGTGTGGACTCAGCTCCAGCAATGAGAGGAATGCAGTCATCTCATACTATAAAGAGACTCGTTTTGTATTAAAGATATAGGAGGGACAGGTGTGGACTCAGCTCCAGCAATGAGAGGAATGCAGTCATCTCATACTATAAAGAGACTCGTTTTGTATTAAAGATATAGGAGGGACAGGTGTGGACTCAGCTCCAGCAATGAGAGGAATGCACTCATCTCATACTATAAAGAGACTCGTTTTGTATTAAAGATATAGGAGGGACAGGTGTGGACTCAGCTCCAGCAATGAGAGGAATGCAGTCATCTCATACTATAAAGAGACTCGTTTTGTATTAAAGATATAGGAGGGACAGGTGTGGACTCAGCTCCAGCAATGAGAGGAATGCAGCCAGCGCATGCTATGAGGAGACTTGGTATGCAGGAAAGGTAAAGGAGGGACAGGTATGAGCTCTCCTGCAGTAATGTGTTGAATACAGTCAGTGCATATTATGAGGAGACTTGGTATGCAGGAAAGGTAAAGGAGGGGCAGGTATGAGCTCTCCTGCAGTAATGGGTTGAATACAGTCAGTGCATATTATGAGGAGACTTGAAGTAGTGCAAGTGGAAAAAGAAAGGTTACATATCAGGAGGAAGCAACATGGTGTTGGAATTGAATGAGGCAAGTGTTACTTTTGGGACAGAGAAGTAGTTTTGTGCGATTATACAATGGAGTTTAAGACTTTGGCAGGGAATGCAGGACAGACTCAAAACAGTTTTAGTATGCAGTTAAAGGCATCCTAGTTTGACGATATGGGAATGCAAATGCGAGAGAAGAGGGGAGAGTGGTTATTGGTAGTACCATGTAATCATACATGAGTAATTAGAGGAATGGTACCTGGATGAGCAAGGTTATAGGCTTTCCGTACCTAAAAGTGAAGGCGGCAGTGAAGGAGCATTAATTGTCTAAGTAAAGGAAGGCATCAAAGATAAGAAAGAAGAGAAGGGAGAACAGCATTCCATGCATGCCTGAGGGAGTAAGAAAGGTCATAACTTGTCATAAGTGACCTGCTGGTTAAATAATAGGAACTGAGATGGTTTTAGACCAGTGAAGTCTCTTGACAGAAATGAGACGAGAGGTGAATGAGGGACTGTGGAAATTATAATTGAGTGGGATTGTAGAAAAAGTGCAGTTTGTAGCTAGGATGAGGAGAAGGGGGCAGCTACCTCGGGTGAAAAGCATTAGTGCCACTAGTGGTGGCATAGAAGAGCAGGTAATGAGAAGTGAAAACAGTATCAATATCCCTTTAAGGAGCAGTAGCTGATGTTGTAGCTACTTAAATTAATGTATTTCCATATCTGTAGTGTGACACAATGTAGAACTGACCTTGTATAAGTTCTCTAATGAAGTTACCAGCTTTGTTGTCCTTTTTCTTTGCCCTCAGTGTCATAAGAACATTTTTTCTGTTCTTCTTCAGCCTTGGTTTGATGGGGGCATCATTCTGGGGATTTCCCAGGGTGTAATCTGACTGATGTATGGCTGTGAAAGAGAGTTAAACTCATGAGGGACCTAAGTCTGTCAGGAGCAGCCTGGGAGATTCTGAGTGAGAAAGGGTGGGTGATAATAAGGCTACAACTGCTGTGGGGCTGTAAGAGAAATGGTAAAATTGTGCACACAGTCTGTGCCGAGCCATTGAGGGTCAGGGATGTCTAGCTGAAGGTGATGTCATACAGTAATGAACTCAGCCTTGCATAGTGCAGAATGGGAGAAAAGGTAGGACTAGAACTGAAAAAAAGATAGGATTGAATGAAATGGGATAAAATGACAGAAGAAAACATCTGTAGGAATGGATCAGGGATGGACAAAAGAGAAGAAAGCTAATGCAGTTACAATGTATGGCTAGCAATTAGGACAAAAAAGGGGCATATATATGCGCTGGAAGAGAGGAGGCATAATGCAAGTAAGCTGACAGAAGGGCAACACAGATGGTGAAGGCATTACAGGTACAAAGTTGAAAGGGAGTTGACAGGAAAGGTCAAGAATGAGAACTAAGGCCATTTCTTATCTTGGCTGAAAGAGGCGTTGAAGGGGCAGAATTGATCAAGTGGAAAAATATGTTAGGGAGATCACATAAGATTGGAAAAAGGAAAACAAAAACAAAGGTACTGAATAAATTATTTTCCACAGTCTTCAAAATGAAAGAGAGGCAAGGATGCCATGCCTGAGAGATGTAGGGAAGAGCAGAAATAAAAGTGGAAAGACATCAAGAATGTGAAAATATGCAGAGAGCGAGAGAATTAGTCGGAATAATAAAAAAATAAGGCACATGAACCAGACAGTCTGTATGTCATACTTCACAGAAACATAGGCCAATATACTGTAAGGGCAGCATATACAGAAGTGCATGAGCAACAGAAGACACATACGTACATACATACATAAATACAAATATTTCAAGCATGGGCATTAATGCCCTTCAAGTCTGCAATATACCAAAACAGTTGTTCCCAAATATGTGTCCAGGCTGTTCTTAAAAATAGCTAAACTAGTGCATATTTTAATTTATTTTGGTACTTTATTCCATGGATCAGCTACTGTCCCAGAAAACCATTTAGTACACTTCTCATTATTATAGAATCTTCTACATAGGTTGTCTGATGATTCTCTGCTACTTTTTATAATCCCAAACATTTCTATAGATAACTGTCTCTAAATGCCCTACATACTTGAATAAGGTCAAATATATACATATATATATATATACATACATATATATATATATATATATATATATATATATATATATATGAGACACTGTACAATTTCAGCTATTTTAGTCTTTCATAATAACTTAGATTTTCACATCCATGGATGCCCTTGGTATATTTCTGCTGTACTCTTTCCACTTTATTCATGCTTGTTTTCCTGTAGGGTTTCCATACTGTTATTCCATACTCAGGTTTTGGACTAATGTAACTAACAAACAATGACTTCATCATTTCTAGTTTCCTTCAATGTATAAATCTTTTTATACAACCTTTAGTTTTATAAGTATCATTAATTGGTTAATGTGGTTAGAAAAACTTAAAGTTAGAGCAAGCGATATACCCAGGTATTTAAATGAATCTACAGTTTCAATTACTGTGTGCCATATTAAATATTCACCTTTCGATTTAAGTCTCCCAAATCACATACGGTTAGTTTTTGATGTATTTATCAATATATTATTCTCCTGGGCCTAAATGGCCAATTTAGTCAAGTCCTTTTGCAGACATGCCCTATCTGTAACATGCAATCAGTTTACCAATTTTCAAGTCATCTGTGTACAGACTGTAGAACACTTCAGATGAAAAAGATAGATGTGAAAGATACAAACTAAACAGGTATGGGCCTGGGATAGAGCCTTGTGGGACACCCTGACTGTAACCTCAAATTTCAGCTGTCCAGTTGCTGTATCATACTTGCAGTGTCCTATTTGTAAATCATGCAGCTATCCATCTATTTGAGAGTACATCAATACCTAGTTGTTCTAATTTATTCATCAGAGTTTTGTGCATCATCCTACCAAGTGCTGAAGTTAAAGCTATGTAAATTAAATTACAGCAAACAATTTATCTTTCAAAAGTTTCCGCATTTATTCTGAACATTTTCCACTGAATGCATCACTCCAATTAGTTTTCCATAGTGACTGTTTTGTTTTCCTATAATCTGCTAGTCATTTTCTTTGCATTGATTTAGATTTCAGTTTGGCAGAATTATCAAGAAACACATTAACATTTATAGCCCCTTTATCACTGCACAACAACAGTGGTAAAACTTGATATGAAGTAACAGTAATTTCTTTAAGAACACAAGCAAAGTCTAGTATGTTCTATTCCCTGATAAGATTTTTTTTTTAATCTGAAGCAATTGTTGTTCCTGAAAATAAATTGCAAAATAATTTCCTTATTAATGTTGTTGAATCAATATTATTCTAGTCTGTTTCTGGTAAATTTAAGTCCCCAGCCACTATTATTCTTCCCTCCTGTGTTTTATACAAGAAATATAATTCCTCTAGGTCATTAGCACTTGACTTTGGTGGTCTATACATTACAAAAACTATTATATGTTCCATAGTTATCTTTATTGCTACAGTTACACAATTTACAGTATTGGTGTTATCACTGAATAAGTAATAATCATAGTTCTCCTAACAATCTTTAATCCCTATCATAACACCTCCACCTGACTTTTTGTTAGAATGTCTGTTACAGTAAAAACATTTTCCCCTGACAGAACTGGTTTCCAGTCATTGTTCTTCAACCATGTTTCACAAATGATAACAACATCAGTCTTGTGGAAACATAGCAAACTTTCCAATAAAAACACTTTATTATTAATGCTCCTAGCATTAACAATCATCAGAGATGCATCAAATGCTGCTATCTGTGAACTGCTAAATTTTCGACCTGGTAAAAATCCTGACTAGGGTTTGTCAAATATTGCAAAATATCTGCAGCAAAAATTCTCACCTCTGATCTTGATGAGTGCATGCCATGTGTACTCAGAATTAAGCACTGATGCTGTACACATTTCCATTTTTTTAAAAGAGGATATCTTTTTATGTAGGTATTTACCCCCCAAGAATTGTTTCATTCATGGTGACCTGACTGTCCTTTCTAAATGTGCTTTGTGAAACATATATCCTAAACACCCGTAAAACCTATGCTGTCTAAGAAGGCTATAAGTTCCCTACTAGCACTCAGAGAATCTTTATGGATGATATAATTTGTACCAACATGAATAAAAACAGATCCATACCTCTTAAAAAGAAGGCGTTCTAAGGTCTTTCTCAAATTCTCTATTTATGCTTCTGGCAAGCATAACCATTTTGGCTGTTCATTACCTTCTCTGCAAATGTTAAATATTTCTTCCTCTAATAATTGAATCTCCAGTTACAAGAATATCTTTTCTGGCCAGCTCTGAAGAATCTTCAGCTTCTAATTCAACTTTATCAATTGTTACAAAAGAAGGCTCTTCATTATAGCGATTCTTATTAATCCTACTATTTTCGTTGCATATTAACATTTGACACAAGGAGCGCAGATCATCAGTGCTATCAGGTGCTACCTTTAAATATACATACAATGTATGACACTGTACAAGATACCTGTGCTTTATCAAATCATTAATGGCACACTCATTTAAGGAATTCATTTTCAGATGTAAATGAATAAAGAATTCAGACTACTGCCCAGTCAATCACAAACCAAAAACGTATTGCTGAGATAAGCTTGGAAGCTTAGCAAATGGCAAAATTGGCATACCTGGTCAAACGGAGGAGAAAAAATGGGGAATTAATGACTATTTGCATAATAGCAGTGCAGGAAAAGTCATAGAATGAATCCTGAAGGAAAGTTCAGTTATTTGCCTACAGGACAACAGCCAAAATAGGTTAATTGTCTCCAGGAGCTGCCAATGAAACCTGATCCAGTTGTATGAATGGATTACAGCAGAATGTGGCAGGAAAGTTCTGGCAGGCATAGTCTTCCTGGTCATGGTCCTACACAACAAATTTCTCAGAAAAACTGAAAAGGCTTAGACTAAATCCATGACTGAGAAATGACTGAAGTATGGAGGAAGGGTCAGATGGAATGAGCTTTGGTGGAAAGGATGATGCCAAGAATAAAGGAAGTAACTAAAGATGCACTAGAGGTCGGCCTGGGGATCTAGGACCTTTCAAAGTTTTTATTTCAGGTGTTTCTTGCGGACAAAGACAAGGCTCACACTCTTTAACAGTTAAACAATTGTGAACAATATTTGGAAAAGATGGAAAAAAAAGGCTTGGAATAGCTAACCACATTAGCAGAAATATGCGTGTCAGTTTCAGTCATGACAGATGCATAGTACTACACATGGGCAGTGGCAACCCAGCAGGGAGTGAAACTGATGGAAAATGAGCAGGAAAAGGATGTGGGCTTGTTCAATGCACCGTGTCAAGTATTAGGACTTAGATGTTAGTGTCATGATACAAAAGAATATTTGAAGAAGTAAAGAGGAACAGAGTCCAGAAACAAAATGATAATGACTACATTCTAATGGGCCCTAGTCAGGTTACATCTTGACAAGTGAGTGCATTTATGGAGGCCATACAAAAGGTAAACATCACTTTGCTGAACAGGTCCTTAGGAAATCTGCCAGAAGAGTGGCTGAGATTGCGAAGAGGTAAGACAAGACAGTAGAGGCCCCAGTGGCCTAATGGATAAATCATTGCCCTCCTAAGCAAGGGATTGTGGGTTTGGGTCACATCTGTGGTGATGCAATCTTATTTGGGGTTGGTATAAATGGTTAAAATGTTTACCTCACAGACACAAATACACCATGTGAGTCTCACCTTTGAAAGGAAAATTAGCTAGGCTTAAATACTTACCTATGAAGTTTTTTTTTTTTTACTAGAGTCCAGAAAGAACAAGTTCTACTTGATATTGTAGAAAGGATTATGCTGAATGCATATGATGGGTGTACTTCGAACAGGAAGGATGGTGTGGGAGGAGGCACATGTAGGAGATCATGGGGAATGGAGCCACAGGTGCTAGGTCATAGGGATTAACTGCTTATTTTCTGAACCTGCAATTTTTTTCACATAGATGTTTTGACCTCACAGAATGGACTACAAGAAGGGGATGTGGAGTGTATTGAAGAGTTTAAGGACCATATAACACTAATGGAGAAAGGATGACACATGAAGGGAAGATAGTGTTTTCAATGTTCTTAAAAGTAGACTATATTGGCTTATTATTTCCTTCATTTCTTAGAAAAATATAATTAATATTGTCTAAACTATAATGTCCCCATTTAGGCATTTGCTATCTAATTTATTATGATAGACACATAATGTCAAATGATAAACACAGGAAAGACAAGTTCACTGTGTAAATAAGATATTGGTCAATGAAGAGGAGATAGGTTTGTAGCTTAATGCCTAAAAGGCTTTGGAACAAACTATTCAATATATACCATCACAGTATAATTCTAAACAGATTCCAATAAAGCACACACTGCAATGGAGACAAAAAAAAAAACTTTACTAGAATCTCCCTGTGTTAACTGTAACAAAAAAAATTACGCTTATTTCCTGCCTTTCCTGTAACCAGCCTAGTCTAGATAAAGATTTACTATATCCAGGACTGTTTGTAAGCTTCTGAGCCCCCCAAGCCTGTCTGTGTTGGAGGGAAGCCTGCTAGCTTATCAGTGGGAGTGGTAAGTACTAGGTAACCTATCTACGAGATAAAAAGTGGTTTCTGGCCCAGAAATTGTAGTTACTGGCCAATTGGGCAGTTTTTCCATCTCTCTCAACTTCCTGATTTAAAAGCCTGCATTTGCACTTGTCCCCCCCCCCCTTCCTGTAACTAGTCTAGTCCAGATACAGATTTGCTGTATCCAGGACTGTTTGTAAGCTCCTGAGCCTCCCAAGCCTTTCTGTGTTGGAGGGAAGCCTTCTAGCATATCAGTGGGAGTGGTAAGCACTAGGTATCCTATGTACCACATAAGGAGTAGTTCTGGCCCAGACACTGTAGTTATTGGCCGTTTGGGCAGTTTTTCCATCTCTCTCAACTTTCTGATTTAAAAGCCCGCATTTGCACTTGTTTGTTTCCTGTCCAGTTCAGATACAGACTCTTAGTTTTAGCACTTGAATTTGTTTATTAGTGCTCAGCACTTGTTCAGAACTTGTTGTAAGCACTAAATAAGCTACAAATTACTACAGCACTCAGCCTTCCTCGTTACCTATAGTAAAACAGATTTTGTTCTTACTTTCCTTACTTGCTTAGAGAAAAACAGCTCTTGTACTCACTTTTCTCACTTGTCTAGTGGAAAATACTTTTTTATTCAGGCATGTCCAAGGGTCAGCTCCCAGTGTTCTCTCCTGTCTATCTGATGACTCTGGGCATCTTGAGGCAATGAAGCAATTGCCACATGTACACAGACAACCCTCTCCTCCTACCACCCAACAGTACAACCTGTGAGAGATGCACTTATCTAGCCAAACTGTAGGTAAAGCTCTCTCTAACCAAGACTGAACTTGACAGTCAAGAAGAGAAGGTAAACCCTTGCACCACACCACACTCATCATGTAGTCCCACTAAACCTACACCACCAAAATCCACACATAGAAACACAAAAACATTCACGGAGGCTATCAACAATAATCTGCTCAAGCAAGAGAGACCTCCAAAGCAGAAACACAAGCAACCTCCACCCCCAACACAACCCAATGACACATAGCCCACTGACTCAGTGTGCCATTCAACCACAGCCCATAAGGCAAAACAACAGACCCAACACACTAGTCATAGGTGACTGTATAGTCGGCACACTGATGTCCCACTCACCAGACTAAACAAGTCGAAGGTTACTGTCAGCTGCCTGTCAGGTGCCAGGATCTGCCACATAACCCACACATTCAGGTCACTCCAAAACAAGTATAAATATGACTCTGTCATCGTCCATGTTGGTGTGAATGACCTGAGACGTACCTCCCTAGACTACATGAAAAGTGATACTGAAGAGCTCTCCGATCTTGTAGCCCAGGCAAGTATGACCCTAGCCCTGAGTAGCATCCCACCATCTCCCAGAATGATACCGCAGTACAAGGAAAAATTATTGACTTCAACATGTGGCTAAGCTTCTGGTGTCATTCTAAGGGATCCAGTATCTGTCTGCCTGGGACGACATGTTTGACAGACCACGATGCTTTGTCAGAGATGGCCTGCACATGACAACCCTGGGATTCCGGATACTAACTAAGGCTCTTGCTGCCCCTATAGTACCTTTTTTAGGCAAGGTTCAAATGACAAATTCACCACTGTAACAGGAACAGGCAAGCTAAAACTGAGGGTAATGCTACTCAATGCTAGAAGTCTAAATCTCAAAATGCACTCCCTTGAGGCACTCCTAAAAATGGAGAACATCAATATTTGTGCAGTGACTGAGACCTGGTTCAAGGCTCCAGAGAGCATCCCTGCATTACCAGGCTATAACTCATATCACACTTTTCAGCCATCTAACTTGGACCAGAACACCAAAGGTGGAGATGTGTCCATATTCATTAAGGATATCCACACCTCCAGGCTAGTTGCTCAGCATAATGCATCCGAAGTTATCCAAGTGCAACTAACTCTGGGCAAAACTGCAATCCAAATTGTAGCTTGCTACAGATCCACCACCATGTCCCAGGATTCCCACTCCTCTTATCTTGATATACTGGAAAATATTAGAGTTCAACCAAACACCCTAATAATGGGCGATTTCAACTACCCCACCATTAACTGGGAAAACTACTCATGTACCAATTCCTTCGCTCAACACTTTCTGGAATTCATAAACTCCAATGCCCTGGATCAACTTATCCACACCTCCACCAGGGGCAACAATATCCTAGACCTAGTCATTAACAACATGAGTGATCGGTGTTCCATACCTGAAGTCAACTCCTCGTTGGCCAGATCCGACCATAAGCTATCACACTAGATATCCACATCCTGCCCCCACACCCATTAAGGAAACCATGGTAAACAATTTCTCCAAAGCCAAATTCATGCTTCTTAAGACAGAAGTGGTGAACTTCATGACACCCATGCAGATGGACAGTACAGTTACAATTGCTGAATCCTACACAGATGCACTCTATAAGCACTTACACAAGTGCATGGATTGTGCTATCCCAAACAGAACCAAGATGCTATCCTCCAAAAAAAAAGAAGCCAATCTGGTGGTCCCCTGCCATAAACAAACTCTACAACAGAAGGAAGAAACTGTTGCAAAAGAGAGTAAAATCCCAAGAGTAGAGGAGCTCCCTGGTCATCCTCAGTAAGAAGCTGAGATCCCTTATAAGATCTTCCAAAGCTAGCTACAAAAACAAAATTGCCACTGATTCTAGGGACAACCACAAAGCATTCTATAGCTATGTCAAGAATCTGACTGGCAACACCCAGATCTGCTGTGAGTTACAGCACAACGGCATGAAAATTACGGCCAACATCTTGGCAGATAAATTCAGTGCTAACTTTACCCCACTCTTACCCCCTAAAGGGCCCATATCTATACAGAAAGAATGCAGAGTCCCTGTAATCACAACTACACAGGTAAAAGCTGCACTCTCTAAAGCCAAAAACACAGCATCCATGGGACCGGACAACATACCAGGCTGTGTTTTACATGAACTTCAGAACGTATCATCATGGAACTCATAAACAAACACATTGGTAACCTCCAAACTCTGGACCCCACCCTTTCAGGTTTGTGAAAGGCAGATCATGCCTTCTGAACCTGATCGACTTCTTTGAGGCAGTCACCAAAGCTGTAGATGAGGGCAAGGGGGTTCACACAGCCTATCTTGACCTCGCCAAGGCTTTCGACACCATCCCCATTCTGGAATTGTAGCTAAACTCACTAAACTAGGTATAAATCCCTACATCACAAGATGGGTTGCCAACTGGCTCACTGACAGAATCCACATTGTAAAAGTTGCACACTCCAAATCTGACTTCAAACCAGTGACAAGTGGAGTACCACAGGGTTCAGTCTTGGGACCTCTCCTGTTTGGTATCTACTTCTCTGAAGTACAGGCTAACACAGAAGGCCTTTGGCTAATGAAGTTCACAGATGACTGCAAACTAGGAGCCATAGTCGAGTCCCCAAAGGATGTGGACATCCTACAGAAGGGCCTCAATGAGACAGATGACTGATGTCAGAGTCATGGCCTCAAGTTCAATGCAAAAAAGTGTATTGTCATCCCCTTTGGTAAAAACTCTGTACCCATGAACTACCACATAGGCGGCAGTCTACTTAACATTGAATGTGTGATAAGAGACCTAGGGACCCAGGTGGACAGTAGTCTCTCCTTTGATAATCAGATCGCCACAGTAGTCAGGAAATCCTTCTACATGGCACACCTCATCACAAAAGGGTTTTCATCCAGGAAGAAAGAGGTCATTGTTACCCTCTACTCGACACTCATTATACCCATTACAGAGTACAACGCCCCTTTTGGAATGTACCTCACAAGATATCTGCAGCAGCTGGAAAGGCCACAGAATTACCTAACAAAGAGGATTACTGGCCTCAAACAGATGCCCTACACTGAACATCTCAAAAAACTCCAGCTTTACTCAGTAGCATATCGCCTACTCTGAGGTGATCTCTTCCTAACACATAAAGCTATGTCAAACCCAGAGCTGTTGGACATGGTACACCTAAAGAAATCCCAATCCCTCCGAGCTACACAATCTAGGGACCTAAACCTTGTCACCACAATAAACAGGACATGCTGGAGGGATATCTTCCTGTCCCAGAGACTTCCCATACTCTGGAAGAAGCTACCCATCTATGTCAAGCAAAGTTCCTCAGTAGCACTCTTCCAGAAAAATCTTGATGAGTGGATGGGAAATAGGAACTACACCCCTGGGATCACTTCTGTGGCTCTGCTCAACAGGGGCTCAGGAAAATAACTTTCTTGGGTGGCGTAAGCCAGGGAACCTTGTTGGCTAGGCTTACTTAGGCCCTTGGGCTGACAGCCTAGTACCTACCTATGAACCTATGAACCTATGAACTAGAATTGTCTGCAAAGAAATATCCTGATGACCTTAGTCATAAGTTTGCTTAGCCATTATGAAGATATAAAGTAGAATGATGCAGTACAAGAATTTCTGCAATACCAAAGCATGAATTATTGAGTTGTACAGGTCACTCATTTTCTGTGTTAGACAGCACTGTGAAATACAAGCAGTGCCATGAAATTTAAACATAATATGAAAAGCATTTGTGACATTCCTATAACCGACAGCCTCAAATTATATGTCTCAAATTGTTATTGTAATGCACCGTGCTATATATGACTTACCCAGTAATCATTTCTTTTCTCTATGTTATTTTCAAGTATGTACTTTAGACAACTGACAAGGACAGGTCAAAGCAAACTTACCACTGCAACCAATATCCTAGCAACCAAAAAGAAACGCCAAAAATCAATATCCAAGCAACAGACAGGAAATGCTATAATAACAATACTAGTAAGTGTGTGTGTGTCTGTGTGTGTATGTGTATGTGTGTGTGCACGTGCATGCGCGTGCTCGCTCATACGCTCGTGTGTGAGATTAGCAGCTCTATTTTTTCAACACATATCGTAATTGTCCTAATGGTAACCAAACATCATAGATCCATCAGCAGTACAATTCAGCACTATATGTGGCTCTAAATGAAACTTTAAAATAATGACAAACTTGAATTAAACCATACAATCACAATAAAACATACTGTATTCCACAAACAGAAAAAAGAAATGTCTATCTAAGAACAGAGTGAAAGAATTCATGGGCTTCCTTCAGAGCCTGTTAATGGTAATGAGCCTTCCAAATTCCACATTTTTTCTGCATTTGTTGTCTTGCTGAGGGGCTTTCTATTTACAATGCAGTCTCCTGCAATATTTTCATCAACTGTCAGAAATCATCAGTCAAGTCTGGTGCCCTTTTTTCCAAGCTCTGGTTATTTTATTTATTTATTTTTTTACATTAGGCTGATTAACTGTACCAAGGCAAAAGTAAGTGGGAAACATTAATGATCTGATAAAGGCATATCAAAAGCAAGGATGATATAATATATGAAAACTCAGGCCATAGTCTTCTGAACACCCCCTGCATCCTGGTCTTCATCCCACCTAATACAGGACAGCACCAGAAAATATGAAACCATGTTCCTTTGAGTCCTGGATTATATCTTCAACACTGAAAAGCATACCAGCTAATTCAACTGAGGTATAGAAAAATGAATTTCCAAGGACTTTGCTAACCAAACAAATCTATATTTCTGTGATTTTGTTGCATATCGGGAGTATTGGATTATTTTAGACTACAAGCTCTGAAAGCTGTCCAGTCCCAACTCTCTTTCTCACAACAATTTGTGTGTACATTTTCATGAATCCTTGGACTCAGCAAAATATTATACATAAAGGAAATAACACCTTAGATGTTTAACTTTCCCTCCATTGTTTCTAGCCATCAGCTGAGTCATAACAGCCATTTCTTTCAGCACTATATCATAAGCCTGTTCTAGTAAAGTTCTATATCAATCATCTCTGCCCTGGGTCATCTCTAATAGATAATCCTGTTATATGCTGCATCTGCTGACAGGTCATAAGACCCCCCCCAAAAGGATAAAGGGTATCCTTGCCTTATCCCCCTTAAGAGGGGTGTCTTCAGTGAAACCAAGTTGTTCACCCTTATACTCGAGTCCTTACAAACAACTTAAAGTAACTTTATGAATTCCTGGGGAAAGCCCATTTTATCTAATATTTGAAAAAGGAAGGCCCATATAATTCTGTTGAAGGTCTTCTCTGTATCCAAATTAGTGAGAATCAGTGTATACCTGTTCCTTACTGCCTGATCCAGGACCAATGAGGTCTTCACCTGATTATCAAATGTCATCTGTCGCTTAACAAATCCAGTGTAATGCTTCCTTGTTGGGGCGAGCAGGTGTTTGGCCACTTTGGCTACCATAAAAGCCATCAACAATTTATAATCAGGGTTCTGGATCAAATAAGAGTTTGTCCTAAAGAGCTCTTTGCCTGACTTCAGAAACAGCATCACTTTCACCTTTTTCAAGGGGGGTGGCACTTGCTTTGTCACCAAGGCACACTTCATCGCCCAAGTCAGTAGTCCTAAACAATGTTCGCCCATATGAAATATCTCAGTGGCAATCCAATTTGAGCCAGGGGCCTTGCCTTTAGACATTTTAGTAAGCTGGATACTTATTTGTTCTTTTTTATATAGTCTAAATAGCCAATTAGCTTGCTGTTTACTTAGACAAGCAAGGTCCAGACCATTTAAGTAATTCTTTACAATTTTGTATCAGTTGGGTATGGTAGTTGTTTCAGCATATAGTGAGCGATAGGGCTGGTAAATAATTCCAGGATTGCTATGGGTGTAGTAACCTGCTTCTGAGTGAGTGGGTCTAAGATATTAGTTATTCCCTATCTAGTTGTTGCTGCCTGAGCCTCATTGCTAAGTGTCTTTGAGTGCAGGGAGTAAAATACAGTCCATTAGCTTTCAGTAGTCTATGGGTGTGATCTACTCTGGACATGAGGTACTGATCCAGATCCTTCCGAATAGCTTGGAAGCTCTCCTACACATTGACCTTACCTTCCAGAAGTTGGACTTAAGCAGCTACCAGATTAGTAGTCAGCCTGTCAAAGGTCTTATTCTGGAATATTTCAATATTTTAAAAAATTAATCATAAATCTACTTTCTGCTCTTCCCCAGATATCTGTAGTCACATCTATCTAATTATTCTTCCTAACATGTTTTAGGTTGCAATATTTAAAAGCATCTGCAGATCAGAATCGCTGTACAGAGATATATTAACCTTCCAGTATGGTCTCGCGGGACCAAGTGCATTATGAAGCACAACCACCAGTGGTAAATGATTCAATACAGACAATGAGTGTGTGACAAAAGAACGGAGGAGGTAGACATGTTCTCTCAACAAAAACATTTTGTCTATTATTGACAGTGCTTTATATTTAGCCAATAAACAGGTAAATTGCTGATCCAATGCCTGAGAGGCCATGTGTAGATCAACTATCTCCACTGTGCCAAAAACCTCTTTAGACATTTACTTAATCCAGGGACATATTGTAACCTGGGTCCCTTCGCAGACTTTCTCTCACTGCAACATTAGTTTCTAGTCCTCTACCCATATTACCAGTCCCTGATGAGTCAATAGCCAGCCCTCTACCAAAGTCATTAAATCCCACAGTAGAGTGTCTCAGGGAATATATAAAGAAACTTAAGTAAGGATTTTGCAAAACAAAGTCTCACAAGCCAATACAATGCAAATTGGCCTGCATTATTTATTTTCATATCTTCCAACTAAAATGTGCACAAGTTCTTTAGTAGTAAAACAACCCCCTAGACGTTATAACATTTCCTATTAAGTTTCCAAAGTTCTTCAGGGGTTAAATGGGTTCAAAGAATGAGGGACAGTCTAGAGATAAGCTCTTAAATAAAAAAAAAACTTTCTCTCCCTTGATTGGATTTTTAAACTCCTTAATAATGTTGGAAATAATTATTATTATTAAATCTTAGGAAAAATCATAGCTGGTAGCTATATGTCCCCAGGAAAACCCAGTTTAGAAGGCCCATTGAGTTTACCTCTCCTGGTGTCGATGCCTAGCCCTATGTTTAGTCATGTGACAACAAAATGGAAGTCAATAGTACTCATGCTGAGTCCCATTATCTCTCGTGGTACTGCAGTGTTCAACAAAGTAGCATCAGTCTTTCGTAAGTCAGTCAAAACCAGTAAAACTAACAACCAAATTAATATGGTTCAAACCATGCTTATACAGCACCTAAACAGCACCCAAACCCGGATAAGATACCTTTGATAACTATCACAACTGCATGGCTACTTCCCTCAGAATATCCTTGAAAGACCCTTTATGCAGATATTATTTCTATAACTTTCCTCTCATCCTTTCTTACTGGTTAATTCATATACTTCCTATTTCACCATCCAACTCTTTCTTTCTCTTTCCTTCACACTCCCCTCACCCACTTTTTAAATATAATTAACTAACCTCCATGGGGATTACTCTTCCAGTATACCACAATTTACTCCTTCTTATTTCAAGTGATTTATTACAGTTTTTTCATTACACTGCTTTTGGTTTACATGTGTTGCAATAGCGGCATCACTTACCATATTGAAACTTATTTTTCAGAAACTCTGTCCTTGAGCATGAGGTCATGTTAGATTAACAATGCTAGAGTAGAGCTGGAAATATGACAGGCTTTTTTTCAGATACTTGCTCTTACTTTTTCCCTGGCTTCAACTGTGACAGGATAAAAACACTGTAAATGCATTCACATTAAGTTTAGCAATCTAATCAATACTATACTGGTTGTTTTATTATATTATATTATATGGTACTAATTTTCAAGGAGTTACACTTAAATTTGTGTAAATGTTAAATAGGTTTATATATGCTGTACTGCTAGCAGCCTCATGTTTATTGCAGTTCATTTTAAAAATTGTTTGAACAGTTTGCTTTGTTTCTCTTGAAGCAATCGTCTCTGCATTGTTTTCAGATCTCTAAGCCAAGATGTGATGATAGCTGTGCTATGCACACTTCCCAGCTGTCCAGAATATTATAGAATGTCCCTGGTTGGATTTTCACACACACATACACACACACACACACACACACACACACACACACACACACACACACACACACACACACACACACACACACACACACACACACTACCATTGCATACGCCATACAGGAGTCCCGTGTGCAGTATCACAGTATGTCACTATGATCTATCCCCAGCAATATGATCATTTTGTTTTCTCATTATCCCGCTCCAAATAATTTCAAGAATAAGCCTTTTTTTCAAATATAATACTTATTTCTTTTTTAAAAGATTAACAAGCAAACAGTATACTCATACACTAACAAACAAAGTAAAAAACATATGATAGCTTATGTAAAAACATTTCATACAGTGAAGTAAGAAGTTGGTAGTGTACAATCTATCACTGTGTATCAATTTTAACTTAAAGCAGTTTTATCTGCAGAACTTATTCATTTATGTTTAGTTAAGTAACATAATAAATTTGACTGTACACTTGTAACAAGAGCAAAATGCAATGACAAAACAAAAATTACTATTTATAATATTTACATCTAGATGCCACCATGAGTATTAATCACAAATAAAAAGAATCAAGGGGGATAGAAATGGGATGAAAATATCTCTTTATTTTGTTTTAGGCCTTCAATGTGATGCTATTGGTTAACAATTTGAGAAATTTGAAGTAAAACAGGGTTAATATGAGTATCTTGTAAATAAAGATCAGTTTTAGTCTTTAAATAATATATCCAAAGGAGAGCTCCAATACTTCTGGTAATAAGAGAGTTTACTGTGATTTCTAGTGATCATTTTATGTGATAATATGTATTTAGTGGCCATATTTTTAAAGTTTTCCCATGTGACTTTATATCTATCTAGTCAGTTTTTGGTAATGTAAAATGTGTTAATACGCACATCGTGATCAAGACATGCTTGTGCAAATGTGTAAGATTTTCAGGCACTATATGAAGGATTGCAGTTTCCCAAGAGATTGTCAACGTTTCATAACCCATTATGACCCATTACCCAACTCTTAATGAGTACCACAGTTCATGTTTACAATTCCAGAAGACATGTAGCATATCTGCAAACTCTGATGGACAGAGTGGGAAGTGTGGTGAACATTTAGGGTTGAGTTAATTGAGTGAGACAGGTGTGTAGTATGCATTGTTGTTAACCATGATTTTGGGATATATTACATTTTTGAAGGGAGTGAGGTTAAACATATTTTCTTTTCCTTAAACTTTTTGTTCTGGAGTAATATTTTTATTTTTCTCACTTTTGAAATTTAATTGTTAATATTAGTTTATAGACTTTTGATAACATTTTCCATGTATTGCGCATTTACCTTTAAGTTGGACATTTTTGCATCTATAAGGAGATTAATTTGTCTAAGTAGTATATCATATTGTTTGGATAATCCTAAACTATGTCTAATATCAGCCAACTTGCGCTTTCTCAGTTGGTAGATTTCCCATACTGTAATATTGTTGATTTGAGGGTATTGTTTAAGTCTACCATACAATTGTTTAATTTCAAGTTTGGGTTGAGATGAATGGGTTGCAAAAGTCTGAGGGTGTTTTCTAAATGCAGGGATGATATCAGTTTTTCAAATATATTTATTTTATTTTAATCAATGCATGAATTTTTATTTTTTTATAGTTTCTTGACTAATATATGGGATTGCTCTATGGTTAATATTTAGAGAATGTATATGGTGATACCATACCTTGACCCAAAAGGGAAACAATTCATGGTCAGAAGGATCATAGTTTGCTATTTGAATTATTCTACTTTCAAGAATAAGCCTTTGTTCCCTAATAAACTGCAATACATTCCCACCACTAAAAGTTTGTACTACATTTTCTTCAAAAATAACTAAATTAAAAAAAAAAAATAAACTATTTAGTTTACATACTGATGAACTGAAACGATGTACCAAATTTCACTTCTTTTCCCAAGAGCAACTGTGTGTGTGTGTGTGTGTGTGTGTGTGTGTGTGTGTGTGTGTGTGTGTGTGTGTGTGTGTGTGTGTGTGTGTGCGCGTGTGTGTGTGTAGTGTGTGCTCGTGTGTGTTAACAATGTGGCACAGCTTCTCATTCCAAGTTTCATATTCATAACTCATTTTCAAACAGATCCATATCATTCACTAATACCATCCCCTTCATTCCAAACAAAAACACTTTACCCATATACATACTGCCACTCAAAACATTAACAAAAGCATCAGTGTACCACAGTGGACCAGCAGTGATAATAGTAAGTGCGGCCACAAAATGAAAGTAATACAATCACCAGTTTAGACTGTATCTATCTCTCTCTCTCTCTCTCTCTATATATATATATATATATATATATATATATATATATATATATATATATTTATGTAACTATCTATCTATTTATCTATCTCTCTATCTATATAGGGGTCTGAATGGAGAGGCGATAAATCAGCCAGCAAAGGAGAGTAGTATTGCTCGATTGAATTCATCCTCAAGTCTTGTTGAGTACCTTCATGAAGTGGACCATGTTTTTCACAAAATCTCACCAAGACAACACTGATATATAGACTGTATTTTATATAGCATATATCACGGATAGAAGTAGGTTAAAAAAATAAAAAAGACAGCCGGGTGCACAAGACCCAGGATAAAAAAAGTGCTCAATCTTGGTAGGCGTTCTGGTGCCAGGACTGGAAAAAATGACAGTGTAGAATCCACAAGACATGGAAACATTCCTGCAATGATGCTAGGCCAGGTCTAGGGGGAGGATGGCCCCCGTATTGTAAAAGGAAGTAGCAGTTCAGAAAAATAAAAAAATATATATGATAGGCCAAAAAAGACCCATAAGGATGACAGAGTGGACTATTGAGGATAAGTAAGAAATTATGTATTGCTACTATTATGTAAGAAGCCCAGAATTAACAGACAGAAGATATATGAAAAGATGAAGACAGAAATTAGAGGAAAGAAAATCCTTCCACATGAAAAACTGTCAGAAGCTTAAATTGCAAATTTGTGCTCATTAATGCAACACATACCTGAAAAACACTATATAGACCAAGAAATATTGGGCTGTTTGAAAAAAGAAGCGACTGAGGAAGTGTGATAATATAAAGAACAAAATCTATAGACTTTTGAAAGGTATGAAAAAGAAATATGGACATGGAAAAGAGAGATCTGATGTGGTACAATATTCATGCAAAGGAAAAAGCCAAATTAATCAACACAAAAAAGGCAGCCCCAAAGATATTAGAAGGTAAATACAGGCAAAGGCATCCTGAGATGGAAAATTTCACAATAAAAGAAAGATCACAAAGAGGGAACATAGAATGGAAGTTTAGTAAAGTAGAAGTTAAAAAATAGAAGATGAAGTTATGGAATACCTGCAAAGAGAAGGATTTAGTGTAGAAAGTCTAATGCAGGTTATATCACAGCATGATGGAACAATGAGTCACCAAAGTAAAGAGAAATAGGAGGATCAGGAGACGTCTGAAGAAGAAATATGAACACGAGTAAGAAAAAGACATTTAATATGGTGCAATATGTATGCAAAGGAGAAAGCAAAGCTAATCAATATAGAAAGAGCAGCACCAAAGATATTTGAAGAGAAATACAGGCAAAGGCATCCAGACATGGAAATTTTTACAATACAAAAAATAAGAAAACAAAGAGGAAAAGAAGAAAACAGGATTAGCAATGGAGAAGTTTAAAAAAAAGAAACCGAGGTTAAGAGGTTATGGATTACCGGTGAAGTGAAGGATTTAGTGTAAATAATTTAACTCAGATAACATCACAGCAGGATAGAGCAATGGAAACCCAAATTAAGGAGAAACCAGAGCCTCCCATAGGAAACTAGTACAAATGTTCAGTTGGAGTTAGACAGAAAGGGAAAGAACACATAACTGTGGCAACTCTGACACAGTCAACGTTGTGAAGTGATAGGCCAGTGAGTTCTCATATGAAAGAGCAACGGATGACACAGAATGAAACTGAAGAATACATGGCACAGGAAAATGCTCTGGAACTTTCTATACAATGCCCACAGGAAACGGAGAACAAAGAATGTGCCCTCAGATTAGAAGAAAATGCTCTAAGGGAAAAGTTGCTTGATTTAATGGAGATGGACAGACATATTAAGATCAATGAAAGAAATAGACTGCAGAAAGTCAATAAAACCCTAACAGATAGAAATTTGATAATGAACACAATAATTAGGACTGTCCATAGAGATTCATGCAATACAACAGAAGTAAATAGAATATATTACTGCATAGCTAAATTAATAACAGATAAAGTTTTACTGCAAGAACAAAGTGTACTAAAAGAAAGGAAGGGGAGAAATTGAATGTCATCATGGAAGTATCAAATAGAGAAAACTACAAAGCACAAGAAGCAAAAGGAAGATCACTGGCTCGGTCTTCAGCAACAGTACCAAACTAAAGTGCTTTGGGTACCAAAATTTGTTGAAAGATACTCCTTCACAGGACGCTAATCAGCGAGAACAAATGCAACAGCAAATAAGTGCTATGCACTAAAATAAAACTTCTTTATTCACACAACACAATAAATCCAAGCGCTTTCACCTGAGAATCTCAGGCTTTTTCAAGGTGAAATTAAAAGTGTGGCCATTCAGTATATATATCACTCCTGATAGGCAAAACTCATTAATTAAATCATAAAGAATTTGTCAATTAAACACAATTGTAATTACCTCCAAGTAAAATACTACATATTTAAAGTGCTATAGTGCTTGTAATTTAAAAACTGTATACATTTTAAAATGAAGCTATGCTTCAAATAGATAAATTTTATAAAAATAAAAGAAAGAAATAAAAAGGTAGTGTATGTGCCAATATATTATATGGTGTTTACCCCTGCAAAAATACTGCCAATAATTTTATGAAAACAAGTAGAACAGATTGCCTACAGAATGGTATGTGGAACCATCATGCATCAGTCATCCAAAAGAATTAAATCAAACTGTAATAAAACTACAAAGCAGCTAAGACAAGAAGTGCCACCACTAGAAGAATATAAAGGGAACAGATAAACAAAAATACTCTGAAAGATAGATGTGATAAAAGCATCATGCAGTATTATAACAGATCAGGATCTATCATTCACTGTCACAAATAATAAAGTAAAAATAGCAGAGGCAGAAAAACTTAGAAGATATGTAGATAATTTTAAAGGAAAATTACAAAATAATCAATTTATTGATAACCCAAAAAGTTTTATAGAGAATTGGGAAACAAGGCAAAAGGAACTGAACCACCACCTAAAAATACATACATGTTGAAGAAATATCTATGAAGATCCCTGTGGAACATAAGAAAGATGCTAAATGGATAGAAAAAGTAAAAGAAAGAATAAGAAGTTAAAATGTACAGGATAAGAAATGGGATGAAGTAACAGCTAGAGAGACTGAAACAATGTTAAGAAAAGCTCTGAATTGGAAACCCACAGGCCCAGATGCAATACCTACCATCTGGCTAAAAGTATTAACATTCTTACATGAAGATTTTTCCATGAGTAAGAACTATTTATATGCATACCCCAAATAGACACCAGCCCAGTTAACAACAGGAAAAACAATACTCCTACTTAAGAGTGAACCTGCAAGCTATCTTAAAAACTATAGACCAATAACATCCCTTCTAACAATGTATAAACTATACACCGGAATTGATGCTGACAGAATTTATAGTCATTTAATAGAAAACTAAATCATGGCAATAGAACAAAAAGATAATAAAAGAAAGTCACATGGAACAAATGATCACTTGTTGTTAAATAAAGTCAAAACGGAGAACTGCAAAAGGAAGAAGAATCTAAGTATGGCATGGATAGACTACAAAAAAGCATTTGAGAGTATCCCACATTCATAGATAAAAGAGTGCTTAAAAATGTATAAGATACACCCTACACTGATCAATTACATTGCAATGAACATGAAACGGTGGAAAACCACTTTGCAGTTAAGCCATGATAAAGGACAAATTATTATTCCAGGGATAAAAATTTAAAGGGGGACATTCTAGGGTAACTCTTTGTCACTTCTATTCTTTTTTCTTGTCCTTAACCCAGTAAGTTGTCTGCTTAACAGATTATGTCATGGCTACAGTTTTGCTCCCAGAAAACAACAAAATGTGCAGACTTCTCATCTTCTTTTTGAAGGTAATTTAAAACTGTATAGTTCATCAGATGAGGAACTGAAAGCATAACTGCAAGTGGTGAGAACTTTTCCATATGATATAAGAATGTCATTTGGTCTTGATAAATGTGGAGAAACAACATTTAAAGCAGGAAAGCTGCAGCACCAAGAAAACATCAGTTTGAGACAGGAACTTGTGCAAGAGGGCATGTATAAATATTTGGGAACTGATGAAGGATCAACAATAAAACATGAACAAACGCAAATAATACTGATAGGCTGGGCAGGAAAACAAGAAGGGTGCTTCATACTCATCAAATGATTTATAAAAGTGCATACCAAAACTAGATATTCTCCATTCTGAAGGAGGTAAGGCCCTGCTTGAAATTTATTATATGTATAGATCTGCAATCATGGGACTGCAAACATATTTGCTGACCTCACAAGTCCTAAATGTAAAGAAAGTTTTGAAACATGAGGAGAATAAGTCTAAAATTACTTCCCTGCTTAGTTTAGCAGAAGCATATCGGTGTCAAGCTGGAATGGAACTCAAACTTGAAGTATATAAAATTCAGGCAGCAACTGAATGTGTCAAAAAAAAAAAAGAAAGAAAGAATATAAGGTGAAGGATCAGATTAGAAGACAAGAATGTGGAAACTGCATAAATATAGTTGCAAGTGTAGAAAACTCTTGGAAAAACCTCATGTTGATAAGGTTCGAAAGCAAGAATGCTTAAGGTGAGGTGAATTTAAACCAAAAGATGAAAGGTTAATATTGGTGGCCCAAGACACTGGACTATGGACATGTTGCTTTACAAATCCACTGGTCACATGGGAGAAACATATAAATGTAGATTTTGTGAGACAGAATTAGAAACAGTCACACAGCTTTTTGCTGGTTGTGATATACTATTAGCAGAAGGAATGTATACAAAAGGCATAATAATGTGGCAAGACATTGGGGACATTTGCATTGAGGATTATGCAAACATTATAATATTGAGGTAGCTGAAAAGCACTGGAAAAATGAGCCACCCATTACCAACAGTTCAAAAAAAAAATAGATGTGAGAGAACCACATATAGTAGTCCATGAAAAAAAGACAAAAGTAGCATTGATCTACACCCAGTAACTACAGTGTCTTACGTACAGAGAGACACAAAGTCATAAACTACCAGGATTTGAAGACAGAAATGAGGGCAGTGTGGAAGAAGTATACCCAGACAGTTCCAAAAGTAGTAGGAGTAAAGGGTGTTATAAAAATGAATTTACAATCATATTTAGATATGTTACCGATATATTAACTTCATATGAATTACAGAAGGACTTATTACTCGGCACATTGCGGGTGCTGTGAAGAGCACTTCTGGCTACCATCAAAGATTGAAACAATACTAATTGAACTTTAATTGTACTTTGACTTAGGAATGGGGTCCATTCCCATCATGGTGTTATAAACCCGAAAGACTTGGAGAAATTAAAAAAGTATCTATATCATTTAGTAATCAGCAACAAAAGAAAGTCATTATATCCTAGCAGAATCCATACTATTTGTGACTTCCCACATTTATTTTATTTTACTTTATTTATTTATATATTGACTGACTGCTTTTTTTTTGACCAGGAGTGTTCATCTGGATGGAAAAAAAAACTTTTCTACAGATGCCTGGGAACAAAAGCTCCACAAGATACAGAAAGGAATAACTTATATATATATATATATATATATATATATATATATATATATATACACACACACACACACATATATATATATATATATATATATGTGTGTATATATATATATATATATATATATATATATATATATATATACATACGTACATGCATACATAGTGTGATCAATTGTTTGAGCATATGATATTGCAAAATAATAACATCTCTTTGAACATACAATAGTGAGAAAACAAACACTGACAAGATACATATGAATAGTCAACATACAAGCATATAATAATCATAATACAGGCAATACAATAATATGAAAAATTATTCAAAAGGTGGATGAGAATGAGTGTTTACACTAACGTATTCAGGCATTCTATAGCTATGTCAAGAATCTCAATGGCAACACTCAGATCTGCTCTGAGTTACAGCACAATGGCACTAAATATACAGAACCAACTGATATTGCCAACATCCTGGCAGCTAGGTTCAGTGCTAAATTTACCCCCCTCTCACCCCCTAAAGGGCCCAGCTCTATATCGGAAGAATGCAAAGTTCCTGTAATCACAGCTGCACAGGTAAAAACCACACTCTCCAAATCCAAGAACACTGCATTCATGAGACCTGACAACATCCCAGGCGGCATTCTACACAAACTGCAGAATGAACTGGCACCCCACCTAAGCACCCATGTTCGGTCATAGCCTCACCTCAGGCTTTGTGCCCACTGAATGGTGCACAGCAATGGTTATCCTACTCCACAAAGGGGGAGCCACCATGGACCCCAGGAACTACTGCCCCATTAGCCTAACAAACTTGGTCTGCAAGACCATGGAACTTATCATCATGGATCTTATACACAAAGACATTGGTAATCTCCAAACTCTGGAACCCACCCACTTCAGGTTTGTAAAAGGCAGATCATGTCTCCTAAGCCTGATAGGCTTCTTTGAAGCAGTCACCAAAGCTGTAGACAAGGGTAAGGTGGTTCACACAGCCTATCTAGAGCTCGCCAAGGCTTTTGACACCATCCCCCACTCTGGAATTATAGATAAACTCACTAAACTAGCTATAAATCCCTATGTCACAAGATGGGTTGCCAACTGGCTCACTGACAGAATCCACACTGTGAAAGTAGCAGACTCCAAATCTGACTTCAGACCAGTGACAAGTGGAGTACCACACGGTTCAGTCCTGGGTCCTCTCCTGTTTGGTATCTACTTTTCTGAAGTACAGGCTAACACAAAAGGTCTTTGGCTAATGAAGTTCACAGATGACTGCAAAGTAGGAGTCATAATCAAAACTCCTAATGATGCGGACATCCTACAAAAGGGCCTCACGGAGGCAGATGCCTGGTGTCAAAGCCATGGCCTCAAGCTCAATGCCAAAAAGTGCATTGTCATCCCCTTTGGTAAAAACTCTGTACCCATGAGCTACCACATAGGTGGTTGTCTACTTAACACCGAAAGTGTGATAAGAGACTTCGGGACACAGGTGGTCAGTAGTCTCTCCTTTGATAATCACATCGCCACAGTAGTCAGGAAATCTTTCTATGTGGCACACCTCATCACAAAAGGTTTCTCATCCAGGAAAAAGAGGTCATTGTTCCCCTCTACTCATCACTCATTAGACCCATTATAGAGTACAATGCCCCTTTTGGTATGTACCTTACAAGACATCTACAACTGAAAAGGCCACAGAAATACCTCACAAAAAGGATTACTGGCCTCAAACAGATGCCCTATGCAGACTGTCTCAAAAAATTCCAGCTTTACTCCATCACATATTGCCTACTCAGAGGCGATCTCTGCCTAACATATAAAGCTATGTCAAACCCAGAGCTGTTGGACATGCTCCAGTTAAAGAAATCCCAATCCCTCTGAGCTACATCCTCTAGGGACCTAAACCTTGTCCCTACAATAAATAGAACATGCTGGGTGATAGATTCCTTTCCCATAGACTTCCCATACTCTGGAACAAACTACCTATCTATATCAAACAAAGCTCCTCATTAGCACTCTTCAAGAAAAATCTTGAGGATTGGATGGGAAATAGGAAATTCACCCCAGGGATCACCTCTGCGGCTCTGCTCGACAGGGGCACAGGAAAATAATTTTCTTGGGTGGAGAAAGCCAGGGTACCTTTTTGGCTAGGCTTATATAGGCCCTAGGGCGAATAGCCTAGCACCTACCTATGAACCTACCTACCTATGAACCTATAGTATTTTATGACAGGACGGTAGTGAGATGACCATTTATGGCAATGTATAGTTGAGGAGAGTAAGGTACAGTTCATGTAGACATAATACAGGATGAGATATAAGGTTACTAACCAAGCTGTCATTTTAGAGCAGGATTTCACTATAGTATGGTGCCTCATTAACAACATCTGAATATACCACTGAACTCAAATAAGGATAATACTTGTAAGGATTTAAAATAACAACATCAGAAGTTAAACCAATTACTTGGACATCAGTACTTTAACTAGAAAAAACCCCACAAACAACCACAAAGCCTTTTATAGTTATATCAAGAATTTCCACAGCAATACCCAGGTTTGCTCTGAGTTACTACACAATGGTACCTCCTATACTGAGCCAGCAGATATTGCCAACATACTGGCCGACAGATTCAGTGCCAACTTTACCCCCCAAGGACCAATCACATTACCGGAGGAATGTCAGGCACCCACTATTATTGCATCACAGGTTAAAGCTGCATTGTCCAAGGCCAAGAATACAGCTTCCATGGGACTCAGCATTATCCCTGGATGTGTTCTACATGAACTACAAAGTGAATTGGCACCACATCTGTGTGCCTTGTTTATACACAGCCTTATGTCAGGCTTTGTCTCTACCAAATGGTGCACTGTTACAATCATCCCTCTCCATAAAGGGAAGCAACTACAGATCCTGGGAATTATCGCCCCATTAGCCTGGTGGGTCTGATATGTAAGGCTATGGAGTGCATCATTATGGACCTAATTAACAAGGATATGGGGAATCTCCAAACTCTAGATCCCATGCAATTTGATTTTGTGAAAGGTAGTTCATGCCTGCTCAACCTGGTTGACTTTTTTGAGTCAGTCACCAGAGCTGTGAATGAGGGCAAGGCAGTTCATACAGCCCACCTTGATCTGGCCAAGGCCTTTGATACCATTCTCTACTCAGAAATTATTGATAAACTCACCAAACTAGGCATCAACCCCTATATCACTTGGTGGGTTGCAAATTGGCTCACAGATAGAACCCACAGTGTGAAGGTAGCTGAATCCAAGCCAGACTGCCGACCAGTCTTGAGTGGAGTCCCACAGGGATTGGTCCTGGGTCCTCTCCTGTTTGGCATCTACTTCTCAGAAGTCCAGGCTAACATGGAGGGACTCTGGCTGACTAAGTTTGTAGATGACTGCAAGCTGGGAGTCATTATTAACTCCCCAAGTGATGCAGACATCCTACAGAAAGGCCTCACTGAAACCAAAGACTGGTATCGAAAGCATGGGCATAAGCTTAATGCCAAAAAATGCGTCATCATCTCCTTTGGGAAAAACTCAGTTCCCACTAATTACCACATCAATGGGAGCCCACTGAACACTGAAGGCATTATAAGAGATCTGGGGACACAGGTTGACAGCAACCTCTCCTTTGACAACCACGTTGCCACTGTGGTCAGAAAGTCCTTCTATGTGGCACATCTCATTACCATGGGTTTTGCACCCAGGAAGAAAGAGGTTATCATCTCTCCCTACTTCTCCCTCATTAGGCCAATCATCGAGTATAATGCCGTATTTGGCATGCACCTCACTAGACACATGCAACAGCTGTAAAGGCCACAAAAGTACCTCACCAAGAGGATCCTAGGCCTTAAACATGTGTCCTACACAGACTCAACAAACTCCAGCTATTCTGGGTCTCATATCATCTACTAAGAGGTGATCTCTGCTTGACTTACAAAGCCATGTCTGACCCAGCTCTGTTAGAAATGTTACATCTAAAGAAATCCCAAACCCTCCACACCACATGCTCCAGAGACCTCAACCTTATTACCACAATCAACAGAACATGCTGGAGGGACAGGTTCACAACCCAGAGACTGCCCATGCTCTGGAATAGACTTCCCATACATGTCAAGCAGAGCACCTCACTGGCCCTCTTCAAGAGAAATCTTGACAAGTGGATGGGTAATAGAAAGTTCACCCTGTGGTTCACTTCAGTGACTCTACTTGATAGAGGCACTGGGAACTAACATCAGGTGGCACAATACCAGGGCACTTCTATGGGCTAGGCTTGTAAAGGATCAGGGCCATTAGCCTAGTACACACCTATGAACCTATGAACCTCAGTCGTCATCATTGTTTTCATGCATATCTCGCAACTGTCCAGATTTTCACAGAATGA
Organism: Protopterus annectens; assembly: GCF_019279795.1. NCBI lineage: Eukaryota > Metazoa > Chordata > Ceratodontiformes > Protopteridae > Protopterus > Protopterus annectens. The sequence goes on along the minus strand of NC_056734.1, from coordinate 767,927,652 downwards.
TTAAATGTTTACCTCATATTTTTGGACTGTTTCTCATAAAATTTGTAGTTTACTGGAAAATCACTGAGGACTGAAGTCAGTAAATAATGACATACATTTGGGTTTCATACTTTATATCCTTTAGAAAATGCAGGCTAACACAAATACTGTTATTCTAGCAACTTTCTAAGTTTATAAGAGCAATATCCAAAATCTGTCCCTATTTTTGAGCTTTTCTCCCCCCATTATTTTAAGTTTTGTCCAGATTTCTTGGGTTAAAAGTTTGAGAGGTATGCTTTCATGCACTGAACTGACAGCTTTAGTGGAATGCCTAACATGACATCAAAGGTGAAAGGGCACTCCACAGACAACTACAAGGAAGTGGAGCATCAAACAATGAAAAATAACAGAAAAAAGGTAAACATTATTGTAAATCATTAAATGATTATTGAGAAACCATGGAAGGCGACATTACAATAAAACAGCCATATAGGTAAGAACAGTGGTAAATCACTTTAACCTTTTCTCTTTTAATTTCTAACAATAGATTGATTTCTCACTCTCACTGTGTGTATAAACAATATTCACTCATAGCAGTTACCATATCTCTATATATTACTGCAATTCAACTGCACAGTGTGAATTAATATTATGTGAAACAGTTCTAAAATCTATGCTACAATTTTACGTAAGGATATTTACTGTTAGCTGTACTATCATGCAAATGCATAATCTGTTTTAGCAATATGATAAATAGCTTTGTTTCTCTGTTATACATTTTGTAAATATTATTTTTGTGAATTTATGCTATAAATGTATGCAAACATACTAATTTTGTGGAGCTTGTCTCCCCAGGCCTCAACTGAAAATGGGCTTTCCTGCCTAATCATATGTCCCCCTTGGCAAATAATAAATGAAAGAAAATAAGAAAGCAAGCATATAAAGCATGCAAATGCAAATAAGAATCAACATAAGCAGTTACAGGTTGTACTGTCCTGGAAAGAGGCAAATAGCATCTCATCCAAAGGAGGAATACAACAATTTATTAGTATTCAGAAATCAAGGGTCATAGGACCAAGCACTGCTGATGCTCCCCAGGATAAGTGGGTCCTTCCCAGGTACCAGCTTCATTCCCGATTAATTCACAAAGGGCAAGTATCACTCTGTTTAGTGCCAGGCATGGCCGTCTACTTCAAATGCCATAATTAAAGCTCCTCACAGCTGGATATTCTGACCTGCGCTTTGCAAGTATCTACTGGCAAATCATCCCCAGTATCAGAACTTATCTGGACGCCCATCTTCTGCAGGTAGCACACAGGCCTATTACATCCATTTCCAATAGGCATTTCTACTATGAAAGAATTAGTAACATTAAGGTTTCATAACAAAATATACTTCATTCATTTGAATGAGAAGCTCACTAGGCTTATATGCATGTTATATTTATTAGTCTTTACTAGCAAGTGTTCCCAATAAATATTCCATTCTTGCAGTGTCTTCTGCATGTGAGAGTCATAGGACACTATTAATGACACACCAGCCACAAAATCATCTGCTTGACTAAATATTCCTTGCAATCCAACCAGAGAATTCACAATACAGTTTATGTACAAAGAGGTTCATTTGGAAAGCCAGAGTTTCCACTCATGAAGTACCATCATTTTCTGTATCTGTTATGTACTAACCCCTATAACTTTCCTTGTAGTAGCATCCCATAGATTTTGTTGCTTCTTCCGCACCTTTTTGTCAACCTACCATGCATTTTTCAAAGTGAAGAACAGGTTCAGTCTTTATTGATTTTGTTGATTTCCTTGTGACCAGTGTCATTCCTACTGATGATGACCCTGACTGCACCTCCTCCTTGGATGTCTGATTGTTTGTTGTTACTTGAATGAGCAGTTTCAGTTTGGATTCTGTTAGTATCCTAAACCCCCCACTTTATCAGGTAGACAGAACTTTATCTTAGATCATACTTCTCCACTGTCTGGATTTCAGAGGGATACATCTAATTTGTTCTCAGCCTTTTGCTCCATCATTCTAAACATTGGAAATTATTTTGAGAAGATCTAAATTAATAGCGCATTTTAAAAATAACCCTAATTTGGATGATTTTTCCCTAATTATTTTTTGCTCTGTTCATAATTCTGGATGTATGACTTGGCTGGATATAGAAATGATGTTTTCTAACCATATTGTCTACAGATCATGATCACAGGGCCAACAAACTTCTGTTGTTTCTTAGCTTCACCGGCATAGTCAAGATTACACCAACCATTTTTCATTTAAAGAAATACCTACATTTATGAAATACATATATGAAATCAAATATGATGAGTTTGACATGGGAAACAGTATTTCAAAATTTTACAAAACATTGATAAACTATAAAACAACACCCAAAACCTCATATTGGGAATATATAAGAAAAGGTCACTCGATACAGTTAACTGAAGATATTAAAACAAATATCTTATTATCAATAAAATCTACATCCTTTACACAATACTAGAAAGTTTTTAATTGGAAATGCTTGCACAGAGCATTCTTAACCCCAGACAGAATCAGTAAACTTAGTTCTTCCATAAAAGGAATATGCTGGAGATGTGAGCAAGTACACAATGCAGATTGGAACCACATTTTCTTTGATTGTGTTAAAATTAAGCCATTTTGGAATGGTATTAATTACTTTCTATAAGCTTTATTTAATGACACATTTTATTTAACTAAAGCTGTTATATTACTAAATGTGAATGAAGGTCCTCATTTGAATAGGTCAAACATAGATTCATAGGTTCATAGGTTGGTCCTTGGCTATCAGCCCTAGGGCCTATACAAGCCTAGCCATAACAATTCCCTGGCTATTTCTTCCCACACTATTTACTTCCCTGGACTCCTGTCTAGCAGGGCGACTGATGTGATCCCCGGGGTGAATTTCCTTTCTCCCATCCAATCATCAAGGTTCCTTTTGAAGAGGGCCAAAGAGGCACTCTGCTTGATATGTATGGGCAATCTTTTCCAGAGTCTGGGGAGTCTCTGGGTCAGGAACCCATCCCTCCAGTATGTTTTGTTTATTGTGATGACAGGGTTTAGATCCCTGGAGCATGTGGCTCTGAGGGACTGGGATTTCTTTAAGTGTAGCATGTCCAACAGCTCTGGGTTTGACATGGCCTTGTATGTTAAGCAGAGATTGCCTCTGAGTAGACGATATGTGACAGAGTATAGCTGGAGTTTTTTAAGGCGTTCAGTGTAGGGCATCTGCTTTAGGCCTGTGATTCTTTTAGTGAGGTATTTCTGCGGCCTTTCCAGTTGTTGCATATGTCTTGAGAGGTACATACCAAACGTGGTGTTGTATTCTATAATGGGTCTAATGAGGGATGAGAACAGAGGGACAATGACCTCCTTTTTTCTGGATGAAAAGCCCTTAGTGAGGAGGTGTGCCACATAGAAGGATTTCCTGACTGTTGTGGCGATGTGGTTATCGAAGGTGAGACCACTGTCCACCTGTGTCCCTAAGTCTCTTATCACACTTTTGGTATTTAGTGTACTGCCACCTATATGGTAATTCACGGATACATGTTTTTTCCCAAAGGGGATAACTATACATTTCTTGGCATTGAGCTTGAGCCCATGGCTCTGACACCAAGCATCTGTTTCTGTAAGGCCGTTTTGTAGAGTATCCACATCATTTTGGGATTTAATAATGGCTCCCAGTTTGCAGTCATCTGCGAACTTTGTTAGCCAGAGTCCCTTAGTGTTGGCCTGTACTTCAGAGAAGTAGATGCCAAACAAGAGCGGTCCCTGAGGTACTCCACTTGTCACTTGTCTGGAGCTGGATTTGGAGTCAGCTACTTTTACAGTGTGAGTTCTATCAGTAAGCCAGTTAGCAACCCATTGGGTGATGTAGGGATTAATGCCCAGCTTAGTAAGTTTATCTATGATTCCAGAGTGGGGGGATGGTGTCAAAGGCCTTGGAAAGGTCTAGATAGGCTGTGTGAACCACCTTACCCTTGTCCATGGCTCTGGAGACTGATTAGAAGAAGTCAATCAGGTTCAGGAGACAAGATCGGCCCTTCACAAACTCAAACTGGGTGAGGTCCAGCGTTTGAAGGTTGCCAGTGTCTTTGTTTATAAGTTCCATGATAATATGCTCCATGGCCTTGCAGATAAGGCTTGTCAGACTGATGGGACGGTAGTTTCCGGGATCTAAGGTGGATCCCCCCTTGTGGAGTGGGATAACTGTAGCTCTGCGCCACTCAGTGGGCATGAAACCTGGGGTGAGGCTATGAATAAACATGACACTTAGGTGAGGTGCCAGTTCATATTGTAGTTCATGTAGTACACAGCCTGGGATGTCATCTGGTCCCATGGATGCTGTATTCTTAGCTTTGAAGAGGGCATTTTTTACATATGTGGCCATTATTACCAGAATTTGGCAATCTTCCGGTATTGAGATGGGCCATTTTGGGGGTGAGAGGGGGGTGAAGTTGGCACTGAATCGATCTGCCAGGATATTGGCAATATTCTTGGGATCAGTATATTTAATGCCATTCTGTTTTAGCTCAGAGCAGATCTGAGTATTGCCATTTAGATTCTTGACATTGTTATAGAATGCCTTGTGGTTGTCTTTGGAATCTTTGACAATTTTATTTTTGTAACTAGCTTTGGAGGATTTTATGAGGGATCTCAGTTTCTTACTGAGGCTGGTAAGGGAGTTTTTTGCATCCTGGGATTTTACTCTTTTCTGCAACAGTTTCTTCCTTTTGTTGAAAAGTTTGTTTATGGCAGGAGACCACCAGATTGGCTTCCTTTTTTTGGATGAGAGCATCTTGGTTCTATTTGGGATGGCACGATTCATGCATGAGTGGATGTGCTCGTACAGTGCCTTAGTGTAGGATTCAGCAGTTGAACTTTCAGTTCCCGTCTGCATGGGTGTCTTGAAGTTTGTCACTTCTGACTTGAGTAGCATGAAGTTGGCTTTGGAGAAGTTTTTTTATGGAGGTTTCCTTACTGGGGGGTGGGGGTGGGATGTGGATGTTAAGGGTGATTAGCTTATGGTCAGACCTGACTAACAAGGGGGTGACCATAGGCGTGGAGCATCAATTTCCCATGTTGGTAATGACCAGGTCTAGGATATTGGAGCCCCTGGTGGGACTATGGATTAGTTGATCCAGGGCGTTGGAATTTATGAATTCCAAGAACCATTGGGCAAAAGTGTTGGTACATGAGTAGTTTTCCCAGTTAATGGCAGGGTAGTTCAAATCACCCAGTATTAGGGTGTATGGTTCTATCTTAATATTTTCCAGTATGTTTAGAAAGGTGTAGTGAGAATCTTGGGGTATGGTGGGGGATCTGTAGCAAGCTACAATTTGGATTGCAGTCTTACCTAGTGTTAGTTGCACCTGGAGAATTTCAGGCGCATTGTGTTGGGCAGCCAGCCTGGTGGTGTGAATATCCTTGGTGAATATTGACACTCCTCCACCTTTAGTGTTTCGGTCCTGGTTTGGTGGCCGAAAAGTGTGGTAATAGTTGTAGCCTGGTATTGCAGGGGTGCTCTCTGGAGCCTTGAACCAGGTTTCAGTTACTGCACAGATATCAATGTTCTCCATTTTTAGGAGTGCCTCGAGAGAGTTCATTTTGAGGTTTAGACTTCTAGCATTGAGTAGCATTACCTTCAGATTTTGCATGCTTGTACCTGTTACGGTGGTGGTTTTTTCCTTTGAACTTTGCCTAAAAAAGGCACTATAGGAGTGGCAAGAGCCTTAGCCAGTATCCTGAATCCCAGGGGCGACAGGTGCAGACCATCTCTGGCAAAGCATCGTGGTCTGTCAATCATGTCGTCCCAGGCAGACAGATACTGGATCCTCTTTGAATGACACCAGAAGCTTAGACAATTGTTGAAGTCAATCATTTTGTCCTTATATTGTGGTATCATTCTGGGCGAAGGCAGGATGCTACTCAGGGCTAGGGTCATACCTGCCTGGGCCACATGGTCCGAGAGATCTTCTATGTCTCTTTTCATGTAGTCCAGGGAGGTACATCTCAAGTCATTCACTCCAACATGGACAATGACAGAGTCATATTTGTACTTGTTGTGGAGTGACTTGAGTGCATGTGTTATGTGGTGAATCCTGGCACCCGACAGGCAGCTGACTGTAATTTTCTCCTTGTTCAACCTGGTGAGAGGGACATCAGTGTGCCGGACTATAGAGTCACCTATGACTAAAGTATTAGGTACATTGTCTTACCTTAAGGGCTGTTGCTGGGTGGCACACTGGTGTTGTGAACTATGTGACACTTTCGTTGTGATTGGTGTTTGTTTGCATTTCATCTTCAGAGGTCCTTGTTGCTTTGGCAGGTTACAGTTAAGGGCCTCTGCATATGTGGATTTAGTGTTGCTATATGTGGGTGTTGGTGGTGTGGGTTTAGAAGGGCTATGTGTTGCATGAGGTGTAGTGTGGCTGTTAACCTTCTCCTCTTGACTATCTAGCACAATCTTGGGTTGAGAGAGCTTTGCTTCCATTTTGGCTATGTAAGTGCATCTCTCACATGTTGTAGTGTTGGGTGGTAGGAGGAGAGGGTTGTCTGTGTACATGAGGCAATTGCTGCATTGCCCCAGTATGCCCAGATTCACCAGGTGGACAGGAGAAATCACCGGAAGCTGATCCTTGGACATGCCTGGTTTGGTGTTTTTTTTTTTTTTTGTAAAGTACAGTATGTATCTAGTATGGACTATACTTGCAATTTCAAGGAAGTGTATAACAAGAAGATGGAATACAAACACAATACCAACTTTGGAAGACTTCTACAGCCTGCTGGACCACAGCATTATTGGAAATTAATATTAAAGAACTAAGAATTTATACAAAGCCATTTATCAACAACCCTTGGGGAAAAGTCTTATCACTGATTGCCACTTTACAGTAATTGATCAGACACTCTGATAATGGATTGGACATACTTATAAAGTAACTGTATACATAAATATCTGCTATAGTGTCAGGCTAATGTAAATAGGGTACATAGTTATTAAAGTGATATGTATAAATACTATGGAATTCATTCAAATGTATTTGAAAAAGAAAAAAGAAAATTGAGAAAAAAAAGATTTCACCAACCCTTGAGTTCTTATATTTCAGTATTTTCCTGTTTTGCATGGATTTGGCAATATCAGTTCCTTCATAGAAATGTGTAAAAATAATGGGTCTAGGGATATGAGATCTCGTAGCAGTAGGCAGGAATACCAATGAGCTGCCTTTAGTGTCCATGAAACTCATAGGAGACTAGCTTAATGTTGTATTCGCCTGACTATGAAGCATAGTCAATTCCCTGCCTCTGTTGAGTCACAGATCCCATTGAACTACAGTTTTTTTTTTTTTCTTGCAAGCACAATCCTCCCAGTCAATCAACCTCTGATCTAAGTATTGCAGTTGTGTTGGAGAATTTCTGCAAGTGTTGAATCTACTTTTGTAAAGTGATCAGAGTATGCACAGCTTTGGGACATTAAATGAGTCAACATTAGCTGACTCAATCACTTTCAGCCTTGGACATTTGAGTCACAACCCCCCCCCCCCCCCCCAGGTATACACATTCTAGTTTCTACACTTAAAGTCTGTAAAACACTCCACACTAAAGTGTAATTCTAGCCCTTCCAATCTCTAAAGAAACATTTACCTGTTTATTTTTTTCTTTTTCTATGTGATATATCCCCACTACCCTCCTAGTATGTCTCTGACTCAACAATAGTTGACTCACTCTCTCTCAGCCCTCAAACAATGTATTTCTTAGGGCATCCAACTGGTAAAATTAAAAAGGACTTTCACTCCTTTAAAAAATAAATAAAAAGCATCGGTAACAAAAGAAAGACTAACATTATAGATGTGACTTCTGAGCAACTGATAGTTTATTTTTGAATTGCACATACCTTGATTGGCTCATCCCACTCCGTTTGCCCTATGGGCTCACTCTGCTCCCCTACCCTGCCCCCAATTCTCACACACCCCTACATACTCTGAATTCATAGGTAACCTCCTTTATTAAGACCCTCCCTTCATCCACCCATTATCCAATATTTACATCCATCAGCACCATCTACACACACCCGTAGAATTCCCACCACTCCAGCCCAACTACCAGTTCATTATCCACACCCATATCTCCTACTCACACAACTCACACCCTCACCAAATATAAATACCTCCTCTAACTCCACAACCTCACTCTCACTATGTCTCATTACACCCAGTCTCATCTCCACTATACCCTCCTGGGATTAACCTCCTTATTCACCTGCCTCTCCATAGCCACCATCAGCACCTCTTATCTCTTCACAATCACTCACTGTATCCACCCCAAATCCCCCACCCTAACCCACAACGTTACTATCACCCCCACTAATGCAAGCATATATGCCACCATATACACCCAACCCCCATATACCATGTCCCTCCCATGTACCACTTCTATCCATCTACAAAGCAACCAGGTCTACAATTTCACTACCTAATCGTCCAATACCTAACAACCATCACCTGTATAACTACCCAGCTGCTACTAGGAGGAGACATTCACCCCAGCCCCGGGCCAGCAACCTCTGCTGATAAGTCAT